>NC_051417.1:32869073-32870692 GCF_015228065.2 Penaeus monodon | reverse complement strand
AGAAAGAAAGAGAACACACTACAGCGACACCATCACAAATCTCTAACCTCGGCCACGCCCCCGGAAGAAAAACAACACCTAACCCCCAGCCGCCGCCGCGAGCGCCAGAGACCCTCGTCAGCCAATAACCTGAGGCAACTTCTCTTATCTTCTGCGACGATCGATTCCCGCGGACACGGAGGAGCTGTGAATCAGGTCGGCCGTGACTCGAACGCCCTGCAGAGTTATGGGTGACTCTGCTTGGGCTTAATCGGCTTGACTGTGCTTGGCTGTGATGCTGGGTGATCTCTGAGGCTGCTTGATCACAGACTCTGCTTGACTATGGGTTTATCTGAGCACTGAGGTAGCTTGTTTAACTCTACGTGGTCAGTCGGTGAATCTACTCGGTGAGGCTGTTTGATAGGTGAATTTGCTTGTCTGATGACTAAAACTACTTGATTATGACTACCTGATCAGTGACTATTGTCAGTGACAGTCTGATCATGACCCTTCCTGTATAATGACCGGCACTGCTTGACTCTAGCTGGTAAGTGAGTCTGTATAGTCAGTGACTCTTCCTGTCTATTGACTGACTCTGCTTGACCATGTGACTCAGAGACTCTGCTGATCAGTTTTACCGTCTTTTCAGTGGCACTGCCTACTCATGGCGGTCTACTTATGTCTGTCTGATCACGACTGCCCACTCATAACTGTTCAGGCTCGGTAACTACTTGATTAGTGACTTTGCTCGACCATAACTCTCCTTGACCAATGACTCCGTGATCAATGACTGTCTGATCATGCCTTAACTGTGGCAAATGAGAGAACTTGTCCGAATATCCCAAAGTGCATCGAGGAGGAGCAGCTGAGAGTAGCATGAAGATGATTAAGCCTCCAGGTTCAGTCTTAAGATTAAGATATTCACGCAAGATATGGATTATTATCTATCTATTCATCTTACTTCTCTTATTTATTATTACATTTTTTGCTGTTAGGGTTTGATCCTTTATAATCGACTGTCATTTTGAAAAATTCTAGAATATTATGAAATGATTTATGAGATTTAATTAAAGTCTGCAACCTTTTGCTTGCTTATCTTGAGAAACCCGTGGAAGCAAACGTAATGATGAAAAAGAAACATGATTAAAACGAGAAAAAGACCCATTAATTGGCTTTCATTTCATACCGAGGTAAATTCCCAAGAGCAAACTTTATTGACTATATCATTTTAAAGTTTAGTGATGGTATGAAACCGACGAAATACCTCTCTTTAACTGATATCACCAGCGTTCTTCCCGACGAACCATAAAAAAAAATATAATCCGTCAAATTGTGCTTCCAAATCGCAACTGGAATCTTGTCGAAACTGTCTGTTATGCAATCACCATTTCTTTGCCCTTTATCGTTATTCCATTTCGTTCTTTTTGAAAAAATAGCGAAACTCTTTTTCATGCAACGTCTTCTCTCTCGGTCAAACTTGAATACATTTTTATTGTTCAGAGATGGTCGTTCTGTATTCCAAAATTCATGCACGAAAGTTTTCTCCAGTGAGGATGGAAGAGAGACTGACAAAAATAGTTTAGAAGAAGATAGGGATGGCGTAGATAAAGGAAGATAAATTTACAGACAAAATGTGGGAG
>NC_051417.1:32868097-32868937 GCF_015228065.2 Penaeus monodon | reverse complement strand
CGATCTTAGATAACACCCTCACCTTCTCATCGTATTAAAATAAACACCTAATCAACTTACCCAACGCCATCTAAACACTTCCAGCTGTTTCATTAAAGAAATTTCACGATTATACCTTTACGTAATAAGTGACCGACAACAGCCCTTTCCTTTCCCTCAACATATACCTTGCCCCTTGCCTTCCCCTACCCCAGGCCTCACCCCCACCCCCGGGCAGGAGGGAAGGAGGCCCAGCAAGAGTTCAAACAAGAGTGAGGGAGAGGGAAGGAGAACGAGGGAGGTGGAGGCAGGAGTTCAAATAAGAGTGAGGGAGAGGGAAGGAGAACGAGGGAGGTGGAGGCAGGAGTTCAAATAAGAGTGAGGGAGAGGGAAGTGAGGGAGATGGAGGCAGGGGTTCAAACAAGAGTGAGGGAGAGGGAAGGAGAACGAGGGAGATGGAAGCAGGAGTTCAAACAAGAGTGAGGGAGAGGGAAGGAGAACGAGGGAGATGGAGGCAGGAGTTCAAACAAGAGTGAGGGAGAGGGAAGGAGAACGAGGGAGATGGAGGCAGGAGTTCAAATAAGAGTGAGGGAGAGGGAAGTGAGGGAGGTGGAGGCAGGAGTTCAAATAAGAGTGAGGGAGAGGGAAGTGAGGGAGGTGGAGGCAGGAGTTCAAATAAGAGTGAGGGAGAGCGAGGGAGTGAGGGAGATGGAAGCAGGAGTTCAAATAAGAGTGAGGGAGAGGGAAGGGAGAGTTCAAAGTGAGCAGCGCTGACTGACGCTGACACTTTTAATTGGGTTTCATGCAGACGAGCGGCAGGTAGATCCCCGAAAGTGATTATGGGGTAGAAGCGCCAGCAGG
>NC_051417.1:32866812-32867864 GCF_015228065.2 Penaeus monodon | reverse complement strand
GCACCAGGCACAGCAGAGGACGTTCACGCGAGACGCACAGGCGGTTTAATGTGCGTGATGCAATTACCTCCGCGGGAACATATCCGGCGGTCATGCAAAAATCTCATGAAAGTCGGTCTTCTGCATAGCGGGGTTTCATGACGGCTCGGGCCATGCGGCGCTCGGGGCAAGAACAGTCAGGGTACGGGATGAGGAGGAAGCGAGGCACACTTGGTAATCGCTCTGCATGACCGCTTCTCCGTATGCATGACTCCCCCTCTGCATGCATGACGAAGCGGGAGAGGCGAAGCCGGGAGTGAAGAGCTAATCGGATTGGCTGGAGCGACGCGGACCGCCGACGTCTGCAACGATTGGCAACAACGCAATGGCTTTTAGTGCAAGGCAATTAAAGAGCTAAAAAAAAGAAAGAAAAAAAGGCCATTGTTCGTGTAATGGATTTCTAATTCGGATTATTCCCTTGTTGTATTAATAAAACGTCTATTGTTAGAACGTTGGTGAGGATACATTTATAGACTGAGAATGGACCTGGCGACCCCGCTGTATGGTGGGTGCGGGAGCTATAAAAAGAAAAAAATATATATTTACGAGACATTTCGAAGCTCGAATCGCTTTAGATATTAACTTATTACGATGTTATCAAGCTTAAATGCGTCCATATATCACCTCCTTAGTTTTAAGTTCGTCTTTAGGGAACTCAGAAAACTTGAAGGGAACGAACAAAGCAGAGAATGTAAGAGAACACACTTCTTCCAAATCACACCACAGAATGAGCGGAATTCCCCTGTGATTGGACGGCATTCAGCTGAAGACAAGAAACGGAGTCAGTGTCAGGAACGAACCGCCGTGTAACACTGAAGTAAGTGATACTGTGATTATGTGGCACCTTTTTGGGGGAGAGCTATTTGATACGTAGACGTGTGATCGTGTAAAGTATGGCTTTGGTCTGATATGTATATATGCCGTTGTGAAGCCACGCACATGCTTTTGTTTATTGCCCTTCGTCTTGCGCCAGAGGGCACGGCTTGTCTCGTTAATGCTGGGATAAAAAGGAT
>NC_051417.1:32865824-32866769 GCF_015228065.2 Penaeus monodon | reverse complement strand
GGCATAGATTTTGTAAAAGAGGAGAGACGGTTATCGATCTGCATTTCTCTTTAATGGAATGAGCTATCTGAAGCATTCATATCCAAGTAAGGAATATATATATATATTTTTTGCTGCGTTGTTGTTTCACGGACTTGCTTACACCCATTAAGGCCTATTTAATAAAAGTCCGCCCTCGTCCCGTCGGGTTTTGTATCGCGGTTTAATAGCAGCGTCAACGACACAAACGTGACGCGGCTAAGGTAATAAACCCAACAGTCACGTAATCTGGATCCATTAAAGCTCAGCACAGCGACTTCGACCCGCGCTTTTCCAGGCAATAAAGAACCCCCATTGTCAACCCTGCAAGGTGTAAGCCCCGCCCACTCGTGCTCGTTCCGGTGCGACCCTCCAATAGGACTCCGGATTTGCAACAAGCCCCGCCCACCGCCTCGCCTTCCCTCGCCTGGAAGACGCGGCAGTGACAGGACAAGACAGTTCCCTGTGATACGTCAAGCCCTTTCCTCCTGAAGGCCGCGGGAGGCCGAAGCCCTACATCACCTTCAGGTTAGTTTCTAGTTCGTTCTCGTTTCAGCTGCCGACTTCAGCAGCAGCGTAAACGAAGCTAAGGCTTCAGGATATTCCAGGGATCATGTAGGGGAATTTGAATGAATGTTTGGGGTTTTGTTGCATAGGGTTTGGGTTGCAATGGGCGTGTCGCGCGTGAAGGAATTTTCGAATTTCCTTTTTGGGTGACTTTGCAACGAAAGAATTTAAATGGCAGTCGCAAGTGAGAATTCCAATTTGTCATTTTTTAATTACGTGTGAAATTACATGGATCTAAATGATAATTAGTGAATTGTTGAATGAATCTGCCTCCTTAATAAATAGATTGATTAATGGGATGAAGGGGTAACTAAATTAGATTTGTAAACAATGAGACTGTACGTGAATTAAATTGAGGGA
>NC_051417.1:32865314-32865469 GCF_015228065.2 Penaeus monodon | reverse complement strand
ACCATGAAGACTATTAAAAACAGAGAAAATAAAGAAGGGAAAGACGACAAAGAACATTTATCACATTAGAAGAACAAATACAAGAAACAGCGAGAAAATCAGAAAACAGAAAAAAATTAATCCTTGGAATCTGTCGCGCGACCTGCCTCGCACGT
>NC_051417.1:32864701-32864911 GCF_015228065.2 Penaeus monodon | reverse complement strand
GCGGGTCCCTGTTTACACTTTTGATCGATTTGCTTTAGTATTCTTGAATTTGTATAATCGTAAATCTTTTTTTTACGCAGCGGTTTTGACTGTTTTTAGATTTATTTTTTTCATTATTACTCTGGTTTATTGTCATTTGTTTATTAGTGATAAAAAGATATATAAAAAAAAAATCACAGTGTTAATCACATTTTCATAATCTTGATCATA
>NC_051417.1:32864458-32864663 GCF_015228065.2 Penaeus monodon | reverse complement strand
GTAAGCACTCTTGTTTATCTTTTAAAAAGTAATTATGTTCAGATAATTAGTCATAATAACTGCCATTAAAAGCTTATTATCCAGGCAATTGTTTGCAGTAATTTATTCAATTCCCTCCGCAGTTACTCCGCACGCATAGCTATTCGTTGATGTTTTAAGAGAGACAAAGAAAACAGACAAAAAAAAAAAAAGTTTTAAGAGAGAC
>NC_051417.1:32863979-32864427 GCF_015228065.2 Penaeus monodon | reverse complement strand
TGAGGAATAGAGAACAAACGGAAATGGAAATAAGCCAATAAAACTAATTACGAAAATGTATCGAGGAGACGAAAAAAGAACAAAGAAAAGCACCAAGAATGGAAAAAAAAAGGAAAAGGAATGAAATGTAAATCTGGCGAGTCTGGCAACCCGGAATTATGAGGAACTAAACGCATTTCTCAAATTCCCATTTATTATCAGAACCAAAATCCTTTGCTCTTTATTGCATCAATGATAAAGGTCGCGGCATCAAGAGATAACGTAATACACGAGGATGACCTTAAAACCAAGGAGATTATCGACCTTTTTTCCCTCTCCGTCGATTTTCCTTTGTTTTTCCTCTGATGTTGACCTTCGGTGGTCATCGTTTATCGTTATTGTTATTTCTGCTTTGAGTATAACGAAGGAGGAAACGATGTTGAAAATAGTGATGATATGGGTATGCAAT
>NC_051417.1:32863204-32863386 GCF_015228065.2 Penaeus monodon | reverse complement strand
TTGACAAAGAAAATAGTTAAGTAGACTGCAGGTAATTGTGAATAAGCATGTAATCTTTAATTAAGCACATATTATCTGCTAACAAGACTTTCGGGTTTTGCGGAAGACACAGAGTCCATTTTTGAAGATTACTATTTTTTATATGTAAGAATCGTGGCCGCAGAATTGCATTTATATTTTCC
>NC_051417.1:32861386-32862628 GCF_015228065.2 Penaeus monodon | reverse complement strand
ACGTTTGTTTTAACGTCACGGAAAATAGCAACGTCCTTCCTCACACATAAGGCTCAGTAGGTGCAACAACAGCAACAAAAAACGTTCCAGTAGACGAAACGTTTGTTTTAACGTCACGAAATACAGCAACAGAAAACGTCCTTCCTCACACATACTGCTCAGTGGGCACAACAACAGCAACAAAAAACGTTCCAGCAGAAGAAACGTTTATTTTAACGTCATGGAAAACCGCATCAGAAAACGTTCTTCCTCAGCAGGTGTCGCAGGGCCCAGACGCAAAATTATAAGCCAGCAAAGAGTAAAATATAATCTCCTCACATCATCTATCATGTCTTTTTTTTTGCTTCATTTTTCTTTTTGTCTTCTTTTTAGGGGGGGAGGGGAGAAAGGGGAATAGGGGCGAGAGGTGAATAGGGGGGTTGGGGAAGAGAGGAGGTACTGGTATTATCGAACGGAATATCAATAATTTGAAGGATTAGTGGAAGGATAACTGACATGCGTGCGTTGGATTTTGTAAAAAGGGGGGAGGGAAGAGGGGAGGGAAGAGGGGAGGGAGGAGGGGAGGGAGGGAGGGAGGGGAGGGGGGCGAAGGGGCAAAGAGGGGAGGGACGAAAGGAAGTTAGAAAGGGGGGGGGGTGAAAAGTAATGGGGAAAGGTGTGGGGAAGGGACGCGGGGATAATGGGTTGGGGGAAAGGAAGAGAAGGGTGTGGAAAGGAGGTAATGGAAAGGAACGGGGGAGGTTATGGGGAGAAGGAAGGGGGGGTTATGGGGAGGGAAGGGGGAAATGAGGGAGGGGAGAGGAGGGTGAGGGAAGGGGGAAGGGGGGGGGGGAGGTGAGAGGGAAGGAGTGAGAAGGAGAGGAGAGGGGGGTATGTAAGGAATTGGGGAGAGGAGGGGAGGAAGAAAACAGTGAAAGGGGAGCAGGAGGGAAGGGGGAAGAGGAGAAAGGTAAGGAGAAAGGGTGGAGACGGAAGGTAGAAAGGGAGTTATGGGGAAAGGAGGATGGGGCAAAGAGGTAAGGGAAAGGGAGGAAGAAGAGGGGAAAGGTGGAGAGAAGTGAGGGGGAAGGGGAAGGGGAGAGAGGTATGCAGAGAAGGGAGGGGGATGAGGGGGGAGAGGAGGGAGAGGGGGGTATAGGGAGGGCGGAGGGAGGAGGCTGTACGAGGGTGAAAGACCGAAATTAAGAAATAAGGGAAAGGAAAGGAGAAGAGCGAAATAAGGGAAGAGGGAGAAAGGAAATG
>NC_051417.1:32861293-32861361 GCF_015228065.2 Penaeus monodon | reverse complement strand
CAGCGAAGTGAAGGAACGAGGAAGACAGCAATAGGAAAATAAAACGAAATAAAAGACATAAAGTGAGT
>NC_051417.1:32860836-32860974 GCF_015228065.2 Penaeus monodon | reverse complement strand
GAGGGGGTGTGGTTTGAGTAGAACAAGGGAGGAAAAGAGAGAGGGAGAGAGAATAAAGGTGGACGAGAAGAGGGCCCGAGACAGACAAAGGCAAAGGCAGCATTGCATGCCAACTCACTTTTCATACTCGCTTTCAAA
>NC_051417.1:32860676-32860795 GCF_015228065.2 Penaeus monodon | reverse complement strand
TAACAATGACACGATTTGCAGCGTGCAAATAAGCAGGGGCGTTGATTGCTTGCATTTGCGTAATTTGCTTGTTTGTTAGTCCAGCGCTGTTGGGAGGGAAAGTTTTGCTTCTTAGGGGA
>NC_051417.1:32859635-32860257 GCF_015228065.2 Penaeus monodon | reverse complement strand
CTAAGAAAGCAATAGTTATTGTCATTGCTTTTGTTCATCAACATTATCAATAATTTGTTCCGTGTTGCGTACGAAGATTCGGTGATATTTCGTCAGCATTATGACTAGATAATATCACGGTAAGACTGTTATTACATTTTTCTTTTGTATTGATACTGCAGTTGTTGGCATTCTCGTGTGATTCCTGTTCTCATTTTCATTATCCACATTATCTTTATTATTGCAATCATTTCTCTTTGTCGCTGTTGGGTGAACTGATATGACCGAGCTGTAATTTTTGTATATTTGTTGTCTTTATTATGATTACGATGCTTGATATTAATTTATAAAAATAAAAATTATGACGTGTAAATAATTGCATGGGATTTGCACCCTATATTTCTCACCCTAAAAAAAGACCTTCTTCCAACTTTAAGTTTAAGTCCAGATATCCTAAGTGTCAAAATCCTGTTTCCAAAGTTAACATATCGCTTTTATGAATGTTACTTAAACTTGAATAGCCAGAGGTCAAACTAAAGTATAGTGCTTTTTTTACTTACATGAACTCTCTGTCATGTGCAGAGTATAGTATTTGTATGTTGACCATAGCATTTCACTTGTTTTCAGATGATAATGTGAACTA
>NC_051417.1:32859317-32859613 GCF_015228065.2 Penaeus monodon | reverse complement strand
GGGTGGGGGGGGTGTCACGTGAGTAAAGCAATCGTGTTTTTTCTGGGCAGTTAAGGCACCAGCTTGAAATTAAAGTAACGAGTTTATTGGGTTAGAGTTGAATTAAAGTAAAGAGGTTGATTAGGGCATTAAATTGGGACAGGCTAACTATGCTTATTGGAATAAACTTATCTTAACAGATAAACATAAATTGACGAGAGCTGCAAGTAAACTGTATGTGCTCGCACGCATGCAGAGACAAGCATATACACGCCGATATACATGTATACACACAGGCGCAGAAGTGCGCTCGGGCT
>NC_051417.1:32858239-32859185 GCF_015228065.2 Penaeus monodon | reverse complement strand
CTTACCTGCGTGAAATTCCTTCCGACGCTCTTAATAAAGACATAATTATCGGGAATATCTTCGCCCAGCTGACCCTGAAACTCCTGCCGGAGGTCATGTAGGGTCACATCGGGCAGGACGCGCACGAAGCCCGCCGAGATGGTCTCCTCCACCACCTGGTTCCTCGCCAGACGTCGGAAGGGAATCCACTTGTCCTGAGGCAGAATGTAAACGTGTAGTTCCGCCAGCTGTGGGAAGAGAGAGGGAGAGGGCGTCAAGAGAGAATAAAGCAGGTGGGTATGTGAGATGATAATGAAAAGAGGACATGGAAGGAGGTAAAAAAGACGATGATATTGTAGTGTTAGGAGAGGGTGAAGGAGGGAGGTAGGGGAGATAATAATAAAAAGAGAATATGGAAGGAGGGAGGGAAAGACGATGATATAGAGGCGTTAGGAGAGGGTGAAGGAGGTGGATATGGAAGATGATGAGAAAAGGGAATTGTAGCGAAGAAAAAGAAGAAAAGGGAGAAGACGATGATGGTGATGAAGAGGAAAGGGGGTGTTGAGGAACACGAGAAAGAAAATTATGATAAAATAAAATTACAGGAAAATTATAAGAATTGTATTGGAGCAGGAGAAGAAAACGATGGCGAAGAAGAATTAAAAAGGATTTAGGAACACGATGAAGAAAAGAAGAAAAAAATATTGTAGGAAAGGGAATAAGGAAACAGATATAATGATGAAAGAAAGAGAACATAAAAAAGGGAGAAAGGGAACCCCAGTATAGAGAAGACGAATAAATTCTATTGAAGTGGAAGAAGCAAAAAGATTCTGAGGAAGTGAAGAGAATGGAGATTAACGAAGAAGATAAAGAAGATAGGGCACAAGATAACGATGAAGAAGGTAATATTCAAAAGGAAGATGAAGTTGAACCTAAAAAAATGGAAAAATGAAGAAACAACCCCCCC
>NC_051417.1:32857872-32858206 GCF_015228065.2 Penaeus monodon | reverse complement strand
GTTAACGAAGAAGATGACGTAAACGAGGAAGTAAAAGAAGTTAGATATATCAGTGAAGAAGTTAAATAAGAAGATGATAATATTAAAGAAAAGTTAAAGAAAGTAATATTCAAGAAAATTAAATGTGGAAGCAGTTGATAGAAATATAATAATAATAAAAAAAATCATGTCTCCTTTGACGTGTGTTAGAGATTCCAGGTAACACTTTGACGAAACATTTATCAAACATTTTTAAATTTTTTATTTTTACATTCAGGTGTTATTATCTATAACAGGAATGAAATACAGTGAAATGCACTAAAGACGCCTCGGAAATAATGCCATTTTGTAGATT
>NC_051417.1:32857227-32857562 GCF_015228065.2 Penaeus monodon | reverse complement strand
CACCTGACACATATTACACACCTAACAACAGGATCCACCACGAACATACCACAAAACGCTAACAAATACCTTACATAATTAAAATAATAATAAAAAAACAAACAAACATAAAAACAAAGCAAAAAACAAAACCACATAACAAGCGCCAGGTGCGTGCCTATCCACAGACTAAATTAATCAAGAGATCAAGAGACGGTTCTGGCTGTCACGATAAGTCTCGATAACACGAAGGTATAGGCTAGAGATGTTACGTGTGGGAGGCAGCGTCCGTAAGGAAACAATGGCAGAAAATTTGTATTATGTGGGGTTGTAAATGGTGTGTGGTATTACTTTTA
>NC_051417.1:32856925-32857139 GCF_015228065.2 Penaeus monodon | reverse complement strand
TGTTGCATAGTGGGGTTAATTATGTTGTGAATTTCTGTTGGTTGTTGGTTGTGTTTTAGGTGGTCTGTATTACGTGGGTTTCTGTTGGTGTGCTGTATTTCATTTACGTATGTTGGTTGGTTTTGGGTGGTCTGTTATTGCGTGGGGGTTGCAAATGGTATGGTGTGTGGTATTTCTGTTATGGTGGTGGCTGGTTGGTTTTGGATGGTCTGTT
>NC_051417.1:32855825-32856033 GCF_015228065.2 Penaeus monodon | reverse complement strand
AAATTAAATACCATTGCAAAAGTGCTAATAAAACTATATCAGTTCTCTGTAATTCTACGCACGACCATATCATTATCATATATACATAAGCAATATGCCAAACGTTTCATGTCTGTGTGGCGTCTGTGCGTGTTGCCATAACTGTGGCGTCTGTGCGTGTTGCCATAACTGATGGGCTGTACCTTTTATGACGTTGCCGGATAATGCT
>NC_051417.1:32854125-32855046 GCF_015228065.2 Penaeus monodon | reverse complement strand
TACATTATTTAACTAAACATGGTAATCAATTTCCGTATTTTTCCCACTCCGCTTTTCCATAACACGGTAAGTGGTTGTAATGGCAGTCACTGTAAGCCAAACAATATACATAAGAGACCTAGACTTGCCGTAAATTCTTATCGTTATGAACTACATATGTAGTTGACAATAGTGGCCATGGAATGTAGGAATGTAGGAATCGTTGTCGACTGTTTTATTTCATTGCGACAAAATCCAGGAATGTAATTATTTTCAAGGACACAGAATTTTGAAGGTCATTTCGAGTAGTTTTATTGATATGAAGCAAATTGTACGGTATAAGGCAACATGTGAAGCAAAATAACATACTTTTGGTTGATTTCATTTTCGTCTAGCTTATACTGGATCTTGGAAATTACAGCATGTAAAATAATGTATATCGCAGAACTGAATCAATGGATATACGTTATGCTAAGTTACAGTATAGCTAAGTGCCAAGGCGTTTGCTACATGTAAGGAAATGTATAATATTGGTGTAATGTGAGGAGAGGTGTGTTTGTGCAGGTTGAGGAATGGAAATTTAAAGTTTACAGAAGAGGGTTTGCAGATTATGCCAAGTGAGTTTCAACTTGAACCGCATTTATAATTAGATATACCTTTTTTCAGATTTACAATGCTTTGAGATGCTACCAACCGACACAGTGTTGTTCTCCCTACAGTAATATTCTGAGGAAAGATCCATATATGTTTTCAGGTTGATATCTTAATTAGATTAATGATATAATCCTTACAAAATGTTACTATCCCTACAAGAGATATTCTTTGAAAAGATCTTTATATATATTCACTTTAACATCTCCATTATAATGTGAATTTGTCATACACTATTATATAGAACTTTCTCGAATGCAAGAACATTCGCATTTGTCGACGATATTAGAG
>NC_051417.1:32853146-32853766 GCF_015228065.2 Penaeus monodon | reverse complement strand
ATTTATAATAACGACAATGATAATTGTCAGTGGTATTATTACTTCTCTATCATTATCAATAACTGAAAGTGAAAACCGCCACCCAAACTTTGCTGAAAATGTAAGCAGTTCTTGAAAATTCCAAAGGCTAAATATAACACAACATATTTTTCCTGTACAGCCCCGTTTTATCTCTGTCGTAAATCTTACTTTACATACCTAAAATTGCACATGCAGCCGGTGCACATTGTTGCAGGAAAGGGGATAATTGCGGAAAACATAGGCCTAAACGTGAGCCTGTTTTTGATCTGTCTTGCTTTTATTGAATTTTCTGAAATCTTTAATGAAACTGAAACCAGTTGTTTTAACATTTCATGACACCTGTTCTTGCCGAACTTAGAACTGACATTTCCGTGATCGCGACGAAATATTACAGAACAATTTCAAGAACGTGAACATACAGACAGCAGTTTGCGTTGTTTACTGGTCAACACAATATTTTGACAATGCAATACGAGGAATCTGCTCGTGTGTCCTGCTGGCAGACATGTTATCAGTTCCCGAAATCGCAGACGAGTGTTGACTGCAGCTTTTAGTGGAGAGCTAAACACTCCGTTATTTTGAGCAAATTAAGCGTAATA
>NC_051417.1:32852419-32852628 GCF_015228065.2 Penaeus monodon | reverse complement strand
CTGTGAGTGACCGAAATTCATCCAGATTTCCTATTTGCGTGATACGTGTATGCATTAAAAATCTGCATTCCCTCCCACGAAATCTATTCATATATTCAAAGCATACATGAAAAGAATCATACCATTCGATAAGTAAACGTTTTTTTTTCCCGAAAATGAATTCCCGACTATTCAGTTCAACACATTGAAAATCCATCTCTCCTTAATTG
>NC_051417.1:32852207-32852388 GCF_015228065.2 Penaeus monodon | reverse complement strand
TGGCTCGGAAAATAGGGTGAGGACCAAAGGGAAAAAGGGGAAAAAATGTAATTTACAACCACACCGTTGCTAAGGCCTACTAGCCACAAGCAGTAAACCCCAAACTGGAAAGAACTACCACAGTGTCCGTGGCGTGGATCAAGACATTCCAGTTTTCCGCTCGCTGGAATGGACTGGAATT
>NC_051417.1:32851412-32851772 GCF_015228065.2 Penaeus monodon | reverse complement strand
AGAGATTTCTAAGCATTCTACAAACATCTAAGCAGGAAAAAAAATGTATATCACTAGGAATACACCTTCTCTACTGTTTATATTGCGCGCGCATATAGACATTCATATTTTTAATTTTTACGTTCAATTACGTCATCAGATCTCTATGCTCTAAGGTCCTTAAAGGGTAAATTTACTTTTCTCTTTTCAACCATACTTTATAATGAGTACTATTACTATGTCCAAATACAGTCTCACTAGTATTGTATTGGAATTCTACGTTTTAAATAAAGGAAGAGTAACATTGTAATCACTTGTTCATAGATTTTTTTGCCATAATTCCTTCCGCCGATTAGTGTGTATGCGAGTCCGCTAACAGTT
>NC_051417.1:32850682-32851119 GCF_015228065.2 Penaeus monodon | reverse complement strand
TTCCATTCTGATTTACAGACTTACTGTCCAAGGGCATGAGAAGAGTTAGCAGGAGGCAGATCAATACAAGAAGTAAAAGTGGAAGCGATATTGAGGGGAAATAATTCTTGCTCCATGACTCACAGCTATTCTTTTAGGCTGGAATCTCGGAGACTAGTTAATAGCTGTAATGGTGTGTGTTTGTTACACGTCTGCAATGTCCGCCAGAGTGATTTTTGCGTTGTGTTTGCAACAGGAATGCATTGCAACGCCATCATCCACCTCTGCGATGTCTGTTTTAAAGTGCTGTGGATATGTTTCCGAAAGCTGTTTGTGTTATGAATTAATTATTATTGATTAATGTTGAAGTGCTCACTGATTCAGCGCAGAAGTATGCGTGTAGATTATCTTTGCATCTGTCTATTGATTCAGACCTTGGAAGGGCAAAACAACGACTA
>NC_051417.1:32848479-32848587 GCF_015228065.2 Penaeus monodon | reverse complement strand
TGATGAACATGCCTTACTTAACAGGCTGCCAGATTGGTGATCATCTGCAATACAAGGATGTATTTCGAATATGCTGTGTTCAGTAAATTATACCCAAATACGCAGGTG
>NC_051417.1:32847968-32848170 GCF_015228065.2 Penaeus monodon | reverse complement strand
CATCGCGTGCCGTCGTGCGGTTTCCTGGAGATGGTCGAAGTTACATTCCCCCCCCCTGGAATTTTCACGTATTTATTCATGGTCGAGCTCGTTGATTTTAAGCAATTTGGAATATCTTTTTTTACTGAGCTTCGTGGGAGAAGAGGGGGGGGAGGGGGAGAAGGAGGAAACTGGAAGATTCAAAGAAGGAAGGAGATATGCC
>NC_051417.1:32847797-32847910 GCF_015228065.2 Penaeus monodon | reverse complement strand
GGTCAAGGCAATCGTGCATCGTGTAGGACTTTCCTAAGTACTGTTTTTTGTCATTTCGCTGCATGAGAGATTATATCTTAGTGCCATGCTGGTCCTTCATGGAAGAGTGACGT
>NC_051417.1:32847164-32847241 GCF_015228065.2 Penaeus monodon | reverse complement strand
GTAATCAGAGTAGTCGTAACTGCCATTGAAATATTTCCATGGAATCAGAGCGGGTGGAATTAAGAACAGATTTATGA
>NC_051417.1:32846573-32846985 GCF_015228065.2 Penaeus monodon | reverse complement strand
GGACAAAAGACTTCCCTTACCTTGGTCATATCTTATTATGGCGTTTTTAGCTTCTCAGAGACTGTATAACTACAATTTTTGCATCAGAGTAATTTTCCATGTAGATTCTCTACATGTAGGGCACACGAAACTAAAACTAGTTTATTAGTACTCAAGCCATTTTCGAGTTGGTGAGGCTTGAATTCCAGGTTTGTTGTGATCAGAATGAGGTTTCATCGTAATGGAATTATTTCGAAACATTAAATCAGATGAATATCGTAACGTATCTTGCTTCTTTTCTTTCCAATATTACTTTCTTGATAATTCTTATCTTTCATTCTTTTCTCACTTTTTATTACTTACAACAGGCTAACATTCCATCCTTGTAGATTTTCTAATCATGTAGACAACGTAACTACAAACACTATATTAA
>NC_051417.1:32846233-32846369 GCF_015228065.2 Penaeus monodon | reverse complement strand
CCGTAGAATCGTAAATGTTGTATATCGAACATCGAGTGTTAGTAAGATTCCTTTGTGTTTGTGTGTAATAAAGATCCCAAACTGCTGCTTACGTCACACCTGTCAAATGCGACAAGAAAATTAACTAGAAAATTCT
>NC_051417.1:32845631-32845762 GCF_015228065.2 Penaeus monodon | reverse complement strand
CTGTTCTCTACGCACTAAAATGAATCAAGACTTTCTATTTGATTTTTTTTGCTGCAGATGACAGGTATGACGTAAACAGCGCTTTGAGACCCATTAAGCTTGTTCTTTTTTTATAAGAATAAGATAAAGGG
>NC_051417.1:32844558-32844741 GCF_015228065.2 Penaeus monodon | reverse complement strand
TTCATTTGCATTCTTCATCCCACTTCTCCCTCCTGTTCTTCCTTCCAGAGGGAAATGAACTCGGGTTCCTACACTTTGTCAATTCGTTTTCCTGTCACAGATGGCAGGAGTGACGTAAGCAGTCAGTTAAACTCATAATTTTCAAATAAAGTCATATGTTACTGCTTCTTTTAGGATAGGCAG
>NC_051417.1:32843960-32844396 GCF_015228065.2 Penaeus monodon | reverse complement strand
ACATACAATAATGATACTCGCGTTACTAAAGCTTCCAGTGAGATCAAGCGACTCATTACATTACAGATATCCATCTCTAATGTAAACGGAAAACATTTCTCAATTATCTCAACATCAACTAATCACCAAAAATTGAAAGAAACAAGATATAATCGCAGGTTCGCCGAGAAACGCACCATCAGGTTCAACGTCCCGTTATCCGCAAAGGCAACTTCAACCTTGGGTGAGCATAACATACGTAATCCTTATGATAATGTCAATAGCACTCAATATAATTTTGAAACTCTTTTCGCGGGTATGTTTGCGTATACCAATAAAACATATTCCTGCTATAACACGCTGAAGACTATGATCATCTTGGTGATAACTTTAAGGCAGCTGATAGCATAATCTGGAGTGAACCATAGTATTATCTGTTATTGGAATTCCGTTATGA
>NC_051417.1:32843129-32843416 GCF_015228065.2 Penaeus monodon | reverse complement strand
TCCTGAAAATCGGATTTCAAAATCACTGACTATATCATGTATTACCATCAAAACATGGACAAAGTCATGACCATGTCGAAAAGGACGAAAAAATCGGTAATGACGTGATATGTGACCCTATAGACGGCTTCGTTTATCTCTCAATAATCCATTTCCCAGCGACGGACCCCTTTATATAGTGCCGTCCTGCTTGAGTTGCCAGTTACGAAATACTGAATGAATAAAAAATATTTTTTGCCTACCTCATTTTATTACATTATGAGTATGTCTTTCGCATAATGATGATG
>NC_051417.1:32842762-32843026 GCF_015228065.2 Penaeus monodon | reverse complement strand
AAATCTCCGAATCTTCCCAGTACGTATTCAAAAGTAATCCTCTTTTATAGTTATAATGAGATGGTATCAAAATAATTATTAGCTTGCAACTTTGTGTGAACTCCCCCGTGATGGTCGTAAGGAAAGCGATTAGGCGAACGAATGAGGGAGGAAAAAAATATTAGCGGTATTACATCGTAGTGCAACAAGTATTGTTATTAAATGATTTCTTGAATTTGCCTATGATGGTGCAGAAGACTAACAAGATTGTTAGAAGTATCATTG
>NC_051417.1:32842293-32842476 GCF_015228065.2 Penaeus monodon | reverse complement strand
ACAGGGTAGGGTGTGTAGCAGAGAGTGGTTGTAACAAAACCTACCTTCTTACTAAGTGAGACTTTGAAAAATATTACGTCAAGCTAAAACTTAGTTTCCCGAGGTTTTCCTCAGGTAGGGGCGCGGCAGAGCTGAAACCTCGGTGTTCAAATTTTGTTTATGTAAAAGGATATTATTCCAGAA
>NC_051417.1:32841813-32842073 GCF_015228065.2 Penaeus monodon | reverse complement strand
TATTAATACTGTGCCGTGTGTGTTATAATTTAGGAACAGGTTAGTGTTTGGGAAGCTTTCCTAGGGCAACAAAACAAAACAAGAAAGGAGTGTGTGTCTGCTTGTGTGTGCGTTTAACAAAGACTATAATTTTATAAGCGACAACTGGCATCGACGTTTATCTACAAGCATTGCCGTCAAACGTTTTATAAAGGAAAACAAGTGTGTATCGTGGACATTCCACATTTGGGAAGCTGGACATCTTTACATACGCACTAAAC
>NC_051417.1:32841032-32841130 GCF_015228065.2 Penaeus monodon | reverse complement strand
GTTTAACCCACATTAACCATATCGCTTCCCTCGTCAAAGCAGGTCTTCGGGATCCCGAGAAATAAAGCAGAGATCGAGCTGCAAGTCTAACGGAACCA
>NC_051417.1:32840174-32840248 GCF_015228065.2 Penaeus monodon | reverse complement strand
CTGTGGATCAGTTACCACTATTACCGCAAACTATACGATTGCGATGCTAGAGCCATGATTTCGGCGTTGATTGG
>NC_051417.1:32839979-32840103 GCF_015228065.2 Penaeus monodon | reverse complement strand
ATTGCAATATTTAACTGAAGTGCAGACGTTGTAATGGTTGATACATAAGAATGAAACATCCGAAGTCTAGGCTCCATCATCGCATTCGCATGGCCGTATATGTGTATAAACATTGTTCTTTTTT
>NC_051417.1:32839551-32839747 GCF_015228065.2 Penaeus monodon | reverse complement strand
CAAAGTCTCTCTGGGTATCTCATGGCTCTCATAATGTTGTTAAGGTGTATATAACACTTGCATTGATAGTATTACCAAGCATACCGAAGGGATTTGAAATTATATCCATACCATTAGTCACCAACTCTATTAACTATATTCTGATTAAAGTCCTCCTGACAAGCCTAACCTCTTATCCTAAAGTTGATTTTTTTTT
>NC_051417.1:32838930-32839518 GCF_015228065.2 Penaeus monodon | reverse complement strand
TATTCAACGACCAATCTCGGGCCACCCTTCCTCTGCACGGTCTTGCAGGACTGATCTGTCGGCGTCATGAGGGAAACTCTAACGGGTACAGAGGACTGCTGCCGAAGACGACTGCAGAGCACCCTTGCATCCAGTTCTATTCTTGAGCATCGTTTTTTTGCAGCTAAAGCCAGGAGCATATCGTCAGTAACGATGGGTAAAGGGAACCTCTTACTGTCTCTGGCTGTTTCTCCTGCAGCAAGACCGAGTGAGAGCTTGATAAAATCAGTTAAGTCTGTTTGTTCGTTACTTTGGGTCATGCAAGGACCTAGTTTCATGCAGCGAGAACAGAACGGGCTCTCTAGGTGCAGATCTCGAGTTCTTACAGGACCCAAAAACGCTACGAAGCAAACACTCTGTTCATACTGTAGGTGTTTTAAAAAATCTACCATGAAACCATAATTATGGTACTTTCCCCGAGAGCTTGTTTACACGACTCTCTTTAGTAACGAACTTCCACAGGAGGAAAAATGAAAAATATAAGAATAAATCTCAAGACTGGCATCTAGAAAAATGCTAATATGTCTCCAGTGGAACAAATAATTGGGC
>NC_051417.1:32838209-32838528 GCF_015228065.2 Penaeus monodon | reverse complement strand
AGAGAGTCTGCAAAATCTTGCGTTTACCTGTGTTCTAATGAACGTCAATTGACGGGAACAATCAACCGGACAATTTATATTCAAGATAAATCATAATCGTCTCTCACGTTTCTCTTGATCAGAAATTAATTCCAGTTACAATGTAGGTCACAGCGACAGAGTCCAGGAAACAGCAAAAGAATGTCGTGCTTCAGAAAATATATTTGGAAATGTTTTCGTGACGAAGGGAACTTGGGAGGTCGTGGGGTTTAAATGGACGAGCAGATCGCAGCATATGTGGGTCAAGGTTGGATTCGGATAAAAAGACAAATAAAAATAT
>NC_051417.1:32837679-32837880 GCF_015228065.2 Penaeus monodon | reverse complement strand
GTGTGGAGGTTTAGCCTTAGCGTTTAATTTTTTTCGCTTTTTTTGTCATTATTTTTTGTCTGCTCCAATTTTACCAATCAGAGTTGTCAAAGAGAATAGCCAATTTCAAAAGACAAATCGTATACAAGAATGAAAATATGCGATTCTCATATTGAGAACACTATGATGTAAAATATAAAAATGCAAGGACTGTATATAAAT
>NC_051417.1:32837237-32837385 GCF_015228065.2 Penaeus monodon | reverse complement strand
AAGCCGATTCCATGATCTCGCATTTAGAAGCTAGTATTGTTGTTAATTATCCCTGGAGACCAAAGCTTCACGACATCAAACGAAGCAAATGATGATCGTTGACCTAGGAAAAGGAGAGGAAGAGGAGAGGTGATGAAAAAGACCACAA
>NC_051417.1:32836628-32837125 GCF_015228065.2 Penaeus monodon | reverse complement strand
GTAGCGTGCTGAAAAAGAAAATCACATAGAGGGGGAGAGGAGAGGTCACACAGAATCTTTACTTACCAGGTCAGAGGGCGTCCTGGTAGGGCGAAGCTCCTCTGCCCTGATTTGGTCCACTCGTCGAGGCATACTGTTTTATTTTCCTCTCTCTTTTATTCTTTTACTCAATCTTTATTAATTTTCCTTTCCATTATAACCTCGTTTCACTTCCGGTAAGGAGTCGCAAATGTGTTTTTTTTCACACGAGGAAAAATATATCAGTCACTTTATCTCCCTCTCGAGACACCTTCCACGTTTATACGACGCTTGTGCAAACAGGGACACGCATGGCATCGCATGAGCCGGAAATCGCGAGAATTCAACGCACGTTTATTTACCTTCTTTCCGAGAGAGAGAGCTTAATCTAATCCTTTGATTCAGGGAGCGCTTTGTGGCAATCTCATGTTACTTTTCACTCATGGCTCCTTGACGGACAAGCGGAAGAAAGGCGAAGT
>NC_051417.1:32835895-32836599 GCF_015228065.2 Penaeus monodon | reverse complement strand
CACTCATCGTTTCTCGAGAATGTGACTCGCCGCGCAGAGCCCCGTCGAGCGGCCATGCCTGCTTCGAGAGCCACGAGGAGAGTGCGGGGGGGACGTCGAACCTACCAGCTGACGGTCGTTTGTTTACACCGTTGCCATAGAGACGAGAGGATCGAGACGGCGAGGGCCCGGGTGCGATCGCATGCTAGGATATCTCCAGCTGAGGGACTCGCCGATTGTAGGAGCCGATGAGGGGGGGACGAACAAAATACGGGGAGAGGGCGGCGGTCGAGGATGGGCGAGCACGGACGAGGGGAGCTATCGAGTTGCGTCCGCTCTGGCTACAAGGCGACTGAGGGGACAGTGACATACCGGCCGTCACCTGCACGGTAAATCGATGGGCTCCGGTACCCCAAATGCGATGTGTCTGGGAATTCCCACGTTGTAAATACTTATTTACGTAAGTGTTCGCAACGTGCAAGCGTGTGCCCGATCGCGCAGGTACTTGGATAGCAACCCTGCGTGCCACGATATCTCTTATTTATCACCGACCTTTCCGTCTCGCCTGGAAATGCCACCGATGAGATTGATATCTTTTCTTTTATTCTGAACAGTGACACGTGGAAAACGTTTATTCAGGTTACTTCTTTCTCTCTTTCTTCTTTGCTAATAACACCCTCTTCTTCTTTCCCACTCCATCGCAACCATGCTAATTCCCTCTCCCA
>NC_051417.1:32834750-32835493 GCF_015228065.2 Penaeus monodon | reverse complement strand
CATCAAATGAACAAAAGGCAAGCAATTATTAGACCGGAAATATATTCAGCGAAGTTCTTAAATATTCATAGCATCTCTGGCACCCGTAGCACAGACGTCACGTAACAACAGGTAACCAGGTGGCACGTGTGTCAGTATCTCTTTCCCATTCCTACTTGTTTTTATCCTTAGTTGTGATTAGAATGATTACAAAGTAAAAAAAGAGAGAAAAAAATATGTTGTTGTCTATCTCTGCTCTTTTTCTCTTTGTTTTTTATTCTTAGTTGTGATTAGAATGCTTACAGAGTAAAAAAAATATTTTCTGTTTTCTGTTCTTTTCCGCTTTGTTTTTATTCTTAGTTGTGATTAGAATGCGTATAAATTAAAAAATAAAAAATATTGTCTTTTTCGTTTTGTTTCACATTTGGTCAAGAACAACTATGACCACTATTTCTCCTCCTTTCTCCTTTGTGTCCTCTCTCTCCCCTTTCTCTTTTTGTTTGTATTTGTTCTTAGAGATGGTTAGAATACATAATTTCTTCCTTTGTTTTCGCTCTTAGA
Source organism: Penaeus monodon (assembly GCF_015228065.2). NCBI lineage: Eukaryota > Metazoa > Arthropoda > Malacostraca > Decapoda > Penaeidae > Penaeus > Penaeus monodon. The sequence goes on along the minus strand of NC_051417.1, from coordinate 32,834,953 downwards.
TGTGGTTAGTTTGCTTCCTCGTTCCTCCTTCCTTCCGTTCTTAATCTTCGTTAGAATGATTCTTCCTTCCTCTTGTTTCTGTTCTTAGACGTGGTTATAATACGCCCTTTCTTCCTGTGTTCTTTGTTTCTGTTCTTAGTCGTGGTTAGGATGTTCCTCCCTCCTTGTTCCTGTTCTTTGTAGTGGTTATAATTATTTCTCCT
>NC_051417.1:32833571-32834638 GCF_015228065.2 Penaeus monodon | reverse complement strand
ACCTTTGACCTCTTCTCTGATGAACTGTTGAGGTCTGGTTGGCTCATCGATGGCCTGTCCATGTCTGACCTGCGCTTTGACAGCCTTTGGCCGCGGGACCTGATATTAATTTACGTCTGACCTGCTCTTCTATGACCTGTTTCACGGGACTTGCTCTTTGTTTCCGTCTGACTTGCTCCTCTATGACCTGTTCCCTCGTGACCTGTTCTTTGTTTCCGCCTGCCCTGCTCTTCTTTGACCTGTTATGCGTGACCTGTTCTCTGTTTTCGCCTGCTCTGCTCCTCGATGACCTGTTCTTGCGTGACCTGTTCTTCTGCGACCTGTCCGCATCTGACCTGCTCTTCCACAACCGACCTTGCCACGACCTGCCTGCCTTGACGTGAATGAGACCTATTCGTCTAAATCGTTTTATTGTCGTCTCTTTGACTTTAAGGCCACACGACCCACTTTGACTACTCTGACATTCTCAAATAAAAAAAAAAACTATTGTGTATATTCTCTCTCTGTCTTTTTCTGCTGTTTGTTTTCTCTCTCTTTTCTGTTTTGTTTGGATTTTCTACTTTATTAACATTTCCTGCTATTATGTATAAATTTGTGTAAAGAAAAGGGACATACGTTTATTATAATCAAAAACAATATCATTTCGTTAAGACGAAAATTTCCGTAATACGAAGATACAGACGTTTCTCATCTAATCAAAATCAGTTAAAATGAGGTTTTCCGTATTATCAAGAAAGCAGTGCATTAGGAAATAAAAAAAAAAGATAAAAAAGTCGCAACAGAAAGACAAATTACCGGGTCTTATCCAATGTAAATAACTCAACTTAAAATGAAAATGTCTGTAAAAAAAAAATGCTATCATTAGTGTAATCCTATAAGCAAGATTCTCCAAGGAGGAAGGAAGGAAGATTAAAAGAGGGATTAATCAATGCACATTAATCCTAATTTGATCGATATATTAAGAGAAGATTGTTTGTATTTATGTTGCCTATTACGCTGGTTACGAACCTGTCAATACAACGCTTATTGTTATAAAGGGATGGATGATGGTGGGGATTATGGAGTAG
>NC_051417.1:32833026-32833281 GCF_015228065.2 Penaeus monodon | reverse complement strand
TCAAGAGGGGACAAAAATTAAGAAGGGAGGAAGAAAGGAAAGAGGCAAATAAAGTGGGAAGAAGGAGATACGGAAAATTAATCACATGGAAATTTCAGTCTCACAGAAGAGCTAAAATAAAATGAGAAAAGAAAAGAAGATGAGAAGGAAAATCTAACTGATAAAGGTATTAAACAAAGGAGATAAAGATGATAACAATGAACCCAAGAAATTCTATAAAATGTAGCGGGATAAAAAAGAACAAACGCGAAATTT
>NC_051417.1:32832542-32832677 GCF_015228065.2 Penaeus monodon | reverse complement strand
AAAATAACGGAGACAAGGAAATACAAATAATTAGGCACCAAAAACAGAGCGTAATAATCTACTATAAGTCATTACCCGCCGTTCATGACGAGGAAACCTTTCTCTACATTAACTCTATCAGGGGAGCGGTGTCCT
>NC_051417.1:32831732-32832022 GCF_015228065.2 Penaeus monodon | reverse complement strand
GAGAGAAAAGACCGAGCGCCCAAGTACGGATTTTAAACGTTGTGATCAGCCAAGTATCGAATGCTCTATTTCCGTGTAGTTCTTGGCGGACCACAGTTCATAATTCTTTTTTTTCTTTCTTTTTTTGAAAGTTTAATGAGGGTTAGGGTTCTGGGGCACGCGAGGAAGCGATGCATAACGTTTCTTGAGTTATGTTGAAATTTAAGATGATGGTAGATATGCTTGATATTTACGTGTAAGAGCACTGGGTCTGTTCGGGAGAAATTTATGAAGAAAAAAAGTTGTTTGTC
>NC_051417.1:32830703-32830997 GCF_015228065.2 Penaeus monodon | reverse complement strand
GGCCCCTTGAGAGGAAAAGGTCCCTTTAGGGCCCAAAGTTCTTCTTTAAATTTTCGAAAACCCCTGGGAGGTTTGTTTACCACGCGACAAGATCGTCGTTTCTGGGTTCAATAGTTGGTCGTCTTGCAAAAGCACGAGCTTGCAACAGGCAGATTTGCAATTCATAATATTCAGAACGATTTTCCCCTTTTTTATTTTTCTTATTTTGTCTTTTGTTGTTTTCTTATTAAAAAAACTCCTCTATGGTAAATATTCATTTTTTTATATTCTGATTATTTCTAATTTTCAAGTCCA
>NC_051417.1:32830518-32830638 GCF_015228065.2 Penaeus monodon | reverse complement strand
AAAAATATTCTGGACAATTTTCCATCCCCTTTTTCTTTCTGTTTCTTCTATATCTTCTTTTCTTTGTTCTTTTTCGTCTCTACATTTCGAAGCGAAGTTTTCATCCCGGGGTTAAATGAA
>NC_051417.1:32830331-32830486 GCF_015228065.2 Penaeus monodon | reverse complement strand
TTTAAAAAAAATTTTTACTTTAACCACCGAAAAGATACAGAGAGCGGAAGTCACAGTCAATTTCCAAGTCAGCTCGGAAAGACGCAGATTAAAACCCGCTCGACGTGGCCTGGGAATTGCTTTGTGATCGAAGTCATGTCACACAGTACGAGCGG
>NC_051417.1:32830166-32830287 GCF_015228065.2 Penaeus monodon | reverse complement strand
TCATGCAACACGTGGGAATGTCAACAACGGGTGACGTCATTCGGAGATCGTGGAGGGAAATGGGGTTTTAACAAGCTGTGTTTTTTTGCGGATTGATTAGGACTCTGTTGACTGGAAAATA
>NC_051417.1:32829658-32829802 GCF_015228065.2 Penaeus monodon | reverse complement strand
AGAGACCTGCACGAGAGAGGACGCGGAGGCGAGGGAGGCAGCGAGTTTCCCAACCGCTGTTAATATCCGTCGCCCAGACTGAAAGGCGCCATCAAGCGGCTGAATCACTATGAGAGAACCGATTTACTTGCGATATAATTAAGT
>NC_051417.1:32829189-32829623 GCF_015228065.2 Penaeus monodon | reverse complement strand
CGGTTTCACTTGGGTGTTTTCTCTCTCGTTTCGACACTACACTAAAATTTACAGTTTATTTTAACCATGTTTTAGTAATTTAATAAACTGCTATTGATAATTCCTTCCAAATTTCGAGGAAAGAGATGTGCTTGTAAGAAACGCCTTGACGTACATTAGGTTCAAATTAGTATCATTCGGGACGACGAAATGGCCCTTCCGTCTTGACAAATGGGTAGTTGAAGACCAGAGCCCTAAGTGGCAACAGTCTACCGTGCAATTATAACCAATTACAGTTTTTTTTTCATTGCATGAGTGTCCCCTTGCAAGAAGAAGCGATTGGTAAAGAAGTAATGTAGTCTTTTAGTTAAAGAGTTATGAGCGAGATACTTCTGTCTAGTATTCACGCGTGGGGGATGTAGAATGTTCATATTTACTTCTCCACGCCTCCTTGC
>NC_051417.1:32828783-32828935 GCF_015228065.2 Penaeus monodon | reverse complement strand
AAAGTAAAGAGAAAAAAAAAAGAAGAAAAAGAAAGAAAAAAGGAAAGAAAAAGAGAAAGATGTTGAGAAAAAGAGACACAGACAAACAAATACAAGAACAGGGAAATAAAACTAGACAGAACGAGAAATAAACCCAATATTTCTGCCCAATC
>NC_051417.1:32828614-32828761 GCF_015228065.2 Penaeus monodon | reverse complement strand
TCTCGAATGATGAATCGCCTCCCCCCTGCCCACTTCCTCCCCCTCTCCGCCCCCTCATGAGAACCACAGGCCGGTCATGAGCCACGGATCCACGCCCACAGCAGGTCGATGGAAGAGGGGAGTTCTACAAGACAGGTGAGGGATGGC
>NC_051417.1:32828169-32828555 GCF_015228065.2 Penaeus monodon | reverse complement strand
CCTTTCACTTGTTGCCTTGTCATCTTTGGTCTCTTGTCACCTTGTCAACTTTTCCTTCTCATCTTTGTTGACCTCTGTTCATCTTTGGTCATCTTGTTCACCTTTGTTGTACTTAAAAAAAATTCTTTGTTGCCCTTTGTTCATTTCTGTTCATCTTGTTCACCTTTGCTTCAACTTTTTTTCCTTGTGTGACCTTGTTCATCTTGCATTGTTCATTTGTGATTCAAAAAACATTGTGCCCTTTCTTTCTTTATTTGTTGACCTAGCTCACTTTATTCCTCTTGTTACCCCTTTATCGAATCTTGTTCACCTTGTCACTAAGTCCCCTTTTTTACTTTGTTCATAGTCATGTTATCCTCTCTGTTACCCTTATGCGATTGTTCACG
>NC_051417.1:32827439-32827799 GCF_015228065.2 Penaeus monodon | reverse complement strand
AACTTCGAATTCAAAAACAATATCGAAAATTACACCAATTACTATTCTAACGAAACAAGGAAATATACATATTTTTTCATATATGTATATTTTTCATTATTATCATTATTCTTTACATATAAGCACGAATTCTGACATGATGCACATTTGTCGTGAAAATTGCAAGGTTGGTCATGTCATCTTGCAATTCTTCAATTTATGTTCATGTTTTCTCTTGAATTATGATATGAATAGATAATGATATTGATGCAGGATAAAAATTATTGATTGGTCTTGAAGGATATATATATTTTTTACTCTGATGATATTGATGATAAGAATTGGTTGATAGTGTGTGCGGATTTTCCTCTTTCTTGAAAT
>NC_051417.1:32826847-32827098 GCF_015228065.2 Penaeus monodon | reverse complement strand
ATGCAGTAAAGAAAGCATCAACAGACATGTTAAAGACACGTTAAAGAATTTAGGAATAATAAATCAACGCAAGAACTGTTTATGATGACTACAATAATGTTTGAAAATAGTGAAGGTATACCCACTGTGAAAGATAATGAGATAATACTATTATCACCAGTGATATTAATGATAATTGCAAAGATACTAATAACGATATAAGTAACCGTTTTCCACGTTACTTTGTGTTGTTATTCGTATAACCTTCTATT
>NC_051417.1:32826435-32826774 GCF_015228065.2 Penaeus monodon | reverse complement strand
TGCAGCTGCGGATATCCTAGGACGTTGTGTCTTCATTTATTTTATTGCATATACCGCTTTTGTGATTTTCTTGTACTCATATATTAAGACATCTCAATTTGTATACCATTTTCTAATTTGTAAAGGGTCGTTTATTACATCTTGCAATGTGTATTTTCTCGTAATCTTTATTTCTGCGAGCAAATCCCAGTATGCTTCCCCCCACCCACCCTTTTTTGAGCTATCGAGTGTGGTTCGGAGCGTTGTTTACCGTCTAGCACTGCTGACCTTTGACCCGCGGTGAGGCAACGTCAGCGGTCACGGGGCGAGCGGCTGCACCAAGACCTTGAGTGTGATTCC
>NC_051417.1:32825140-32826394 GCF_015228065.2 Penaeus monodon | reverse complement strand
CTCTGGGGTGTCTGGGCGATGGGTGTCTGTGTAACGGGTGTCTGAGGTGTCTGGGTGATGGGTGTCTGGCGTATCTGGGTGACGGGAGCGGCGCGGCTGGTGTGGGTCGGCGGCTGGACTGGTGACGCCATAGTGGACTGCCTGGGTTGAGTCACGGGTACCGTTGGACAGTGCAGCTAGACGAGGGCGTTCCTGTGACGTCACGGGCGAGGTGAGTGCGCGTGGAGGTGCCACTAGGACGGTGTAATCTTGCCTTTTTCACCTCATTTATCTTTTGTTTTGTTTTTCGTGTTTTCGGTTCTTTTTAGTAATTTGCACATGGGTGAGGGCCGCCTGAGGCGCGTCTTGAGAAGGGCGGCTGAGGATTTGATTATTTTTTTGTTCTGCGACGGGGAGGGTATCCTCGTAGACGATCTTGTCGCTACAAGGCCTAGTTCCGAGCGATTTACCAGAGATTCTGGAGATTCTTGTTCGTGAACTACTGCAGAGCTCGGGCACTGAGACGGTTGAGTGTAGCGCGATAGGTTTTATTAGACATTGGTCTGTATAGTCTAGAGGGGCGGTCAGTAGGGTTCGAGAGATCTGGTGAGGCCACAGATTCAGACTTGAGGAATAAGATATCTTGGGGGCCCGAGACCTTGCCGGAGAGGATTTGTAAATCCGAGTCATCCAATATGATTGGAGAAGTTTCTCGGGATGATTTGATGATCTTACTAGACCAACGAAAGAAAACCCCCGATTAATGGCGTCAAGAACAAGCTACCCTTCCTCGAGGGTTGCTACATCATAGACAAGGAGGCCTCCCGAAACTTGGAGTGGTGGCTGTCTGTGGTAGAGGACTTGGCCACGGGGGGACAGTGGGACGACTCGGGCTGGGTAGATTTAACCCTAGAGCGGCTGAACCGCTGCGTACTTGGAAGCTCTTGAGGGCTGCAGACACCAAGGATGTGTGGAGCTCCTTGAGGTTCTAAGCCAAGTCTGAGCACGCTAGTGTTTTCGGTTATGTGAGATGAAGCGGAAGGATGGAGAGCCAATTACAGCTTTTCTCAGTCCCCTGCATCAGGTTGTATGGGACTTGATAGGCTTCGACAAGAAGTTGGAACTTATAATTATGGGGTCATATGGCTTACTGTTGGCAAAGGACTTGCCTGCTACCTTCATTCTGAAACATACTCTGCGTGATATTGTTTCCCCGATCACGCTTTTAGAGCTATGCAACTCATGGGCGTCTGACAACCCAGAGTTGGTGGCTTC
>NC_051417.1:32824138-32824206 GCF_015228065.2 Penaeus monodon | reverse complement strand
CCGGCGTCTGCTGGACTTCATCGCAGGGGCACGCGCGGTCATGCTTGTCGGCAGCCTTCTTCAAGGGA
>NC_051417.1:32823093-32823235 GCF_015228065.2 Penaeus monodon | reverse complement strand
TGCAATGGTGATACTCATAGCTACAGTGATGAATATTTTTATTGTCTTTTATCATTACGAAAAAAAACTATAACGAATATATAATTAAAAAATATGTATTTTAATTAAGGAAATGATAATGCTAACATTGTTGCTATTGCAA
>NC_051417.1:32821513-32821976 GCF_015228065.2 Penaeus monodon | reverse complement strand
GCTGCACTAAATTTGAATTTGTTACTAAGTATTTTTACATAGAATACTGGTATCTTCTCAGTGCGAGAATTTGTAAACGGAGTCAGGTTAAAAAAAAAAAAAAATCTTGCTAAAATGTTTATTCTTCTTTAATATAACATAAAAAAGTGAAAAATAAATAGCATTTCATTGAAATACATCCGTCCTTCTCTTAATACCTATGTTATTATACTCAAATTACTCATTTTTTTCATCAATGTTAAACATAAAAAAAAAATCCTTTTGAGTGTCCTTAGTTCTCTAACTTTTTAAATATTTCTCCTTTTCTTAAAGAGATGCTTACAGATTATCATTAAATATTTTGTACTTTTTGGCTTTTTCGAAGGACAGATTCATACGTTTTCATTCCATAAGTCCTAAAAATGCCTTCTTGAGTGCTTAAACTAGAACAATGATACAAAATAATGATAAAAAAACGTAAAGG
>NC_051417.1:32821063-32821379 GCF_015228065.2 Penaeus monodon | reverse complement strand
TAATTAGCGTGTCTTTAGGTCACCACGGAAGAGGCAAACGTATCTGTAATATATATAGGAAGAACCTGAAAAGGATGATAAGAAGGCGAAGAGGAAGGAGGAGGAGTTGAAGAAGGAGAGAGGGAGAATGGAGAAAGAGAAATAGGAGAAAAAGGAAAAGAAGAAGGAGGAAAAGAAACAGGAGAAACAGAAGATCGAAAATACGGATAAGAAATAGACAAAGGAGGAAGAGAACGAGGAAGAGCAAAAAGACGAAATAGCAAAAACCATACATGCTAAAACAATCGCTAATTTCGACCACCTCACTAAAAAAAGT
>NC_051417.1:32820731-32820998 GCF_015228065.2 Penaeus monodon | reverse complement strand
TCACCCAAGGAGACTCGCAGCTAACACTCGGGCGACCTCAATACCCCTTCTCATAGTCCAGGCTCGGGTACCCCGACGGAGGCGTGGCGGCAGAGACTCGGGGGCGGGCGATGTCCACGCCGAAGCTCGCCACGAAGACGTTGATGATGAGGACGGCGAAGATGAGGGCGACGATGAGGTTGTTGAAGAAGTCGCCCGAATGACTCTCGTTGTCATCGTTCATGTCGAAGCGCTCGTGGATGATGAGCAGCACGCCCGCCAGCAGCT
>NC_051417.1:32819736-32819932 GCF_015228065.2 Penaeus monodon | reverse complement strand
TTTATTCAGGTTCTCTCTCAGTGTTTGCTGTGTCCTGTCTTCGCTGTCCTCCATTCGTTTGCACTGAATTCTCCAGAACATCCTGTCATGTGTTATAAATACAGCGTGACTACTTTTCTGTCTGGAACATATTTGACATTTTAATTCTTAGTTGACATTTTTAAAGAAATGTTAGATTGCACATTGTTCATGAAGT
>NC_051417.1:32818771-32819021 GCF_015228065.2 Penaeus monodon | reverse complement strand
AAAAAAATACCCAAAAGCAGACTCTCCCACACCAATTGCGATCTAAGTGGAACAGACGTAGTAAAATCAGCCGGCTCTTTGACCTCCTCGAGTGAGGTATCTGAGCCGCACTTCCAAAGGGGCGTCGGCGGTCAGGATAAGGCGGGGCAGGTGCGCTGTCCACGTGGAGGGGGTGATAGTGCTCCTCGATACGGCTTCCTGTGTCTTCTCAACTGCTTTCGTGATGCTCCTTATCTCGGCGACTCTTATC
>NC_051417.1:32818305-32818378 GCF_015228065.2 Penaeus monodon | reverse complement strand
GCATCTTTTACAATGGAAATTCACAGTTCCTTCATACACGCGGAAGTAACTTCGGAAACCCGTTATTGTATAA
>NC_051417.1:32816847-32817607 GCF_015228065.2 Penaeus monodon | reverse complement strand
TATTACCTGGCATTGCAGGTCTCCCTCTCCCCTCCCTCCTCCCTCCCCTTTCCCCTCCTTCCTCTCCTACCCCCACCTCCCTCCCCTACCCACTCCTCCCTGCCCTACCCCCCTCTCCTCACATCCGACTCGCTTACGACTTCAAAAGGCTTACCTCCCCCCCTGCCCCCTACCCCCGACTTCCGTTCTTCAAACCTCCTATCTACCTGCCCCTGTCTCCTCTCCCCCTCTGCCTCCCCCTTCACCCCTTTATCTCCTAACCTGGTATTCTCCCTCTCTCCCTCCCTCCTCTTGACTCCCCCGCCCCCCCCTCTCCCTCAACTTCACTATCAGTCCTATCCTCCACCACTCCCCCCCCTCTTAACCTTCTCCCTTCTCCCTCGCTTCTCTATTTATTCTCTTCATCCCTTCTCTCCCCTCCCCCATTGCCTCCCTCCCCCCCATTCCCCATCCCACATACTTCTCCCCTCTTCCCTGATCCCCCTCACCCCTAGCCATCACCCCCCTTCCCCTCCCCTATTCCTCCCCTAACCACCTCCCTCCCCTCACCTCCCCATCCCTTATCCCCTAACCCCTTCCTCCTCTCTCCTACCCCCCCCCTCCATCCCTCCTTCCCCTCCTTCCCTTATTCCCCAAATCCCCCTTCTCATCCCCACCTCCCTTTCCCCCTCCTCATCCCCACCTCCCTTTCCCCCTCCCCGACCACTTCCCTATGGCTCTCCCTCCTCCTCCCTCTCCCCTCCTTCCCTCTACCCCTCCC
>NC_051417.1:32816152-32816381 GCF_015228065.2 Penaeus monodon | reverse complement strand
CCCCTCAACCCCCCCCCCCCTCACCTGGAAGATGAGGCTGGTGATGATGCCGGACAAGACGATGTAATACGAAGCCTTCTCGATGTCTCCGAAGTTGAGGATGTTCTTAAGCTGGTTGGCGTTGGCCGAGAGGAGGCTGATGTCCAGGAAGCCCTTGGCGATCGTCATGTTGCGCTTCATGACGTTGATGTCGACGGGGCGGCGGGTAGGGTGGGGGTTCTCGGGCCCT
>NC_051417.1:32815545-32815681 GCF_015228065.2 Penaeus monodon | reverse complement strand
ACGAGACGGTTTAATAAAGAAGATTATGATGTATCGCGATAAACTGTATTGTAATATGAAGTCAAAATAATAAGATTTAAAACTACAAGCAAATGGCACTTATGAACATATACATATAGTAAATATGATAACACAC
>NC_051417.1:32815260-32815456 GCF_015228065.2 Penaeus monodon | reverse complement strand
TCAGGCATACACACAGACTTGCAAAAGAAACAACGGAAAATAAAGACCACCGTGTTCGTATATTGCAAGGGCAGGATGGCGATGTTGCAAGGCCTGCTCTGTTTCGCATTGCAACCGCAAGTTTCCTGCTTCGTTTACTGAACTTTACCCCCAATAACCAGAAGCGTGTGACGTAAAATTCCGTTAGCGATCAGGA
>NC_051417.1:32814749-32814863 GCF_015228065.2 Penaeus monodon | reverse complement strand
GGGACCGAAAGGGAGGTAAAAAGTGAAAGAGGAGTCTCTCCCAAGTGCCTAAATTGCAGTCCTCGACCTCACCATAGAAGCCGAAATATTTCTGCGATGGTGCACTGCTTTTGG
>NC_051417.1:32813956-32814062 GCF_015228065.2 Penaeus monodon | reverse complement strand
GATGAAAATCCAGACTTTTTTTTTTCTTTTTTCGCTGATTTCGTCTTTTTAAAAAATTCCCAGGCGAGCAATAGGGAAAAATAGTGACGTCAGAGGTTTTGTAATT
>NC_051417.1:32813854-32813924 GCF_015228065.2 Penaeus monodon | reverse complement strand
GCTCAGGAAAAAAGGTAAGGAAATAAGGAATTTTTTTTCAAAACTGACGATAGAAAATGTTGTAGAATAC
>NC_051417.1:32813303-32813369 GCF_015228065.2 Penaeus monodon | reverse complement strand
ACATCTCGACGCGCCATACACTCCTAAACGTTAAATACGTCACAAACAAAGGTGTTTCGAGGAGCG
>NC_051417.1:32812865-32813170 GCF_015228065.2 Penaeus monodon | reverse complement strand
GTCATACCTTCGTCATGGCCTTGCCCAGAAATGATAACGCTGACGCAGGTTGCATCACGGGATTCCTCACCCAAGTATAAACGTGGCCTTAGGGAAGGAGCGTCCGTTTTGTCAAGGTTGGAGGGAGGTGTGTTATGATGGTGGTGGAGATGGAGGAGAAGGGTGATAGAGGGGGAGGAGAAGGGTGATAGAGGGGGAGGAGAAGGGTGATAGAGGGGGAGGAGAAGAGTGATAGAGGGGGAGGAGAAGGGTGATAAAGAGGGTTATGATGTTAAGGATAGTGATAGGGTTGATGGTGAGGAGAG
>NC_051417.1:32812301-32812591 GCF_015228065.2 Penaeus monodon | reverse complement strand
TAACCACCATAAAAAAAAACACCAACATCACACACACCTTCATAATATAATTAACGATAATCCAAAAATCCTCTCCCATCTACACATAACACACACAGACATTATAAGATTTCATTAAAGAGTCGAAAAAGCAGCGCCGGGGTTGAAAGGGGTTGAAAATGGATGACTCAGACGCATGCAATAATGCCTGTGCTGAGAAGACCTCTCACGTGCTTTACATTAGCACCCCCGGTAACGTTAGAAGTCCCTTGTTCAAGTGGAGTTGGTACCCAGCCATACTTGCGAAACAG
>NC_051417.1:32811217-32811660 GCF_015228065.2 Penaeus monodon | reverse complement strand
GCGAGAAGCCATAAGATTCGCTAATTCTTAACGATCCTATTTTCGTCCAGCATTAAACACAGAAACAACCAAAACAAGTATCGAATCCGCGAATCCTAATGAGGTCCGCGAATCCAAATCGAATCCGAATCCCAATAAAACGAGCGAACCCAAAACCGAATCCCCCCAAATCCAAATCTAATCCACGAATCCAAAAAACCGAATCCCCCCGAAAAATCCAAAAACCGAATCCCCCGAAAAATCCCAAACCCGAATCCTCTCAAAATCCAAAAACCGAATCCCCCCCCCCGAAAAAAAACGCAAACCCGATCCCCTCAAAATTCAATGCGAATCCCCGAATCCCAAAGCGAATCCGCTTCGTGGCTTTCGAATCAATACTCACCACCGTGGGCGGCGTTCACAGGCATGTCGGAGGCGTTCGTGCGTGCGTTCGCGACCCAGAA
>NC_051417.1:32810803-32811191 GCF_015228065.2 Penaeus monodon | reverse complement strand
GATGACGTCACAGCGACTGGAACTGGCTGATCAAAGGATAATATCTCGTTCGTTTTGTTAGATGGTTTGTTTGTTTTCAAATTCCCCCGAGGTGGTTGTAGTCGCGTGCTCTTTACAACATTGCCAAGAAGTGACTGATCGCGGAGCTTGAGGTTTGAACTTCTTTCCTGTCTGGCTGAGGCGAGAGGGTGCCCGCGTGTCAATTTTTTTGCTTATTTTTTTTTCTTGGTCATTTTTGGTTTATTGTTTGATTTTCTGAGTATTCTTAATTCGGGTATTGGGGGATTAGGGGTTGTGAATTGGATTTTGTGGGTCTGCTTAGAAATCTGGGATTTAATGATTTAATAAAGTGACGTGGCAACACCGAACCAGATCATCTGGTCTTCAC
>NC_051417.1:32810399-32810754 GCF_015228065.2 Penaeus monodon | reverse complement strand
GATAATCGCCTTCTATATTAAGCGTTTAATCTCAATTAAGGACGAGACATCACTGCAACATGATATTCCTCCCACAGAAAGAAGAAAAAACTTTGAGATTCTAACTTGCAGCATCCAAGGGGCTGTGTTGAAAGCAAGATGCCAGGGGAATTATTTTTAGCCATTCAATTCTGACAGAGTTTATTAAAGTGATGTCGTGACTGCTTATGTCCATCTTTTTAGGGGGTTCAAGGTGTGTGTGTGTGGGGGGGGGGGGAGGGTGCATGTTTGCACGGGTGTACATAGATACATAGATTAACTGACAAGCGCACGTACTCATGTGGTTCTGCAGTTATGTAAGGGAAGGTATACGTGA
>NC_051417.1:32809886-32810114 GCF_015228065.2 Penaeus monodon | reverse complement strand
TGAGATTTTAGGAAACGCAAAAGTTTCCTTAGATCTCTAATGACTATCTTCTCATTAAGACAACAGCAACAGCATTGGATATCATTGTGTATTCAATATTTGGAAAAGAAAATGAACTTCATTTTTTAAAAATATTAATTAAAAGAGAAATTATTTTAGTTAAGCTGTTTTCACTGTTGCGTGATTTTGCATGATATGCGTATAGTCTGAAGTTGAGTTTTTTATGTA
>NC_051417.1:32809227-32809481 GCF_015228065.2 Penaeus monodon | reverse complement strand
ATACGCATTTATATACAAAACATTTTGCGAACGACCATCTAACATAATGACACAGAAATGGCGCTGACTGTCACAACAATGGCAGTCAGCGAACGTGCAAATGACGAGCGAAAGTCAAGGCAAGGAAAATAATAGTAATGATAACGCTAACCATGCGATCTGGTAATTTGGCGAGACGTGAGGAAGTAACTGCTTTGCCGGCTTTGTCAGTGTTGTGTTTCTGTAAAATTCAGTGGTATTGTCGTTGTTGTTAT
>NC_051417.1:32806844-32808659 GCF_015228065.2 Penaeus monodon | reverse complement strand
TTTTTCCTATCGATCTTCCGTGACTTTCAACAAAAAATGTCCAAAGGGATTGGTTTTTAACAAATCTACCACCACGATTTGACAAGTTAACGAGAACAAATGACCGCACTTGGCAGGTTTAATCAGGCAACCTCGAAATTGGAGGGATGGCGCGTATAAACACTAAAAAATAATGACGAATATAAAGTAGGAAGAATTTGTGTTCCTTTATTATTTATTTCTTTTTATGTATGACACTTAGCGAAGGAGGAATAATTTTCATTGAGTGATTATCGTAACGGAAGGTATATAGAGTTGGTTGTGTGAATTACTTATAAATTCTAGAGAAAAGGGATGCTGATTATAATGCAGATGATTGGTTACTACTAAATTACTTCATGTGATTTAGTAGTAGCGTCTATTTAAGAAAAGCAAGCGCTGCTCTTATTCATATACTATTTGGTAACGTACTTAATAGAGGAAATGGCGATGATTTTAGTCATCCCGTCGTATAACAGAAAAAGATTAGGCTCGTGCAAGTAGGAAAATCCGTGTAAAATATTCGTGATTTGTCCGAGAACGAATTATCAAGCGATTCGGATCAAAAAGTGAAATTCTTAATAACACAGAATGACCTGTAATTTATAAATAAAAGGGAATTTTGATACCAAACATAAACAAGAATATATTGACAAACGGCGCCATTACTGGTATCATTATTCGTTACTGGTAATTATAAGAAATACTTCTATCAGACGTAGTTACTGATTCACAATGGCGACCCCATACTGAAGCTGGTAGCAGGTGTTCTGTTCGTGTCGCCTCATCCTCGTTGAATATACTCTTTTTATGAGTAAAGTGAGTAAGCTTTTCCTTTATTGACGGTTGCATGTGTTGCCATTGAGTAAAATGCTTAAAATAAGAGGTTCAAGCGAGAAAACTTGACTGTCAGTTCCATCGCTTGTCCGCACTTGCTCACTACTTTCACTACCGGTGTGGATACGTCTGTGCGTTGTAGAAAAATCTCATTTACTCGGTGATGTATCGAAAAAAAATAATAAAAATGATTTTATTTACCCATATCAAAGCTTATTCGGTGAGATTAAACAGATGAAAACAGCTTCCATCCGCCTGTTCACGCCTACTGTCAGGCTGCCTGTGAGGAAGGCGGCTGTAGGCGTGAAGTGAAATCCACTCCTACAGGCAGGAAATGTGTGTAAGATTTATTTTTTTAACATTCATATGTCTCCATTATTTATTTTTTTCTTACTAATTACTATACATTCTAGGTGTATTCTCGGTTTGATTTGCTTCGAAAGAAACGTATCGGTAACATTTATCTTATTATTACTGAACCTATGATGAGTAAGCATATATTTAGAGATCCCATGATTGAACTTATCCAACACAAGGCTGAGGAAAACAGGAGGGAACTGTTTATTATTTAGGAATAAAAATCCTAATATCTCTTGACATTCTAAAATGAGATGTGATCGTATTCTAAAATTATCGAAGACCGCTGATCACAATAACAGAAATGTAATCGGAGATCCAGTGACCGATATGAAATTTAAAATATATCTTGCTGGTATATTGAACTTGTGATCTTTATCCTCGTTCTGCTAAATAATGAACGAATGAATCGGTGTTCATCAGTGTTCGCCTTTAGCATAAACCGATGAACGAATCACTGAACGATGTTTATCTTCCGTTCTTATGATAAGCAATGGACAAAACATTATATGCATATAAAAAATATTATATGCTATCAATAAATCGAATGAAAATATGTTTATCACACGCTGCGGTTCTTACAAGCGCTGGAACGAGATGATG
>NC_051417.1:32806196-32806671 GCF_015228065.2 Penaeus monodon | reverse complement strand
CCCGTGTCTTTGCGAAAGCGCTGCCACGTGTTAGCCTTTGCTGCGTTTCTTGTGTCACAACTTTCTAGTCAATATCTAATCTTTCTTCTCACTCTATCTGAATAATCACAATCCACAAATATCACAGCCATCACACACTTCTATCACACTACTTACATTGACAGATCCGTTGTTCCTTACTACAAGGCACTAGCATCTCGCAAATAACACCTGAACACTCGTACTTTAAACCTCTGTGAAAGATGAACCTCGACCACGTGGTTCGTCTGCCAAAGGTAATCACTGACTTCTGCCTCCGGGGGTTTTCTGCCTAACTTTCCGTGGTCAAAGGGGCTCTGAACATGGGGTCTTGGGGGGAGCCTGGCTTTAGCAGAGCTCACTGAGCTTATGTACATTCTGTGTGTTAGGTTTTCCAGTCTTGATTTGTGAAAGGGTGGATGGAGGTGGATTCGCCTTCTTAATCTTTGAGAATTGC
>NC_051417.1:32805394-32805744 GCF_015228065.2 Penaeus monodon | reverse complement strand
GTTCCAACAGGTACATCTTATTTTTTTCACTTTCTTATCCTCACATACATCATAATGTGTACTGATTATGTAATTTTGAATTTATACTGTCAATTGCACACTGCTTTTCTATTCTTATCAATAGGGTATTAATTAGTAAACAGACATACCCTATTAAACCATAGGAGATTTTTAGAAGTTACCCCAAATAATACAATTTTCTGTGATTAATTCAAAGAAAACTGATTTATATGGGTAACTTTAATAACTTACTATGGTGCTGTAAATCGGGTGGAATTGAATCATTATGCTAAGAAAAAGGTCTTTAAGCAAAAAGAATTATGTACAATCTGCAAAAACGCACGTGCAAA
>NC_051417.1:32802855-32802974 GCF_015228065.2 Penaeus monodon | reverse complement strand
GGGAGTATTAAAAACAGAACCATTTTTTATCATTAACTGCGTACAAAGCGATATTTACAAAAAACTATTTTTCATTTTTCTTTCGACAGAAATGATACCTGGCTAAAAAAGAAATAAAT
>NC_051417.1:32801409-32802455 GCF_015228065.2 Penaeus monodon | reverse complement strand
CACTTACAGAGTATGTGAACAACCCTTATAAGAATTGCTTTAGATCATTCAGAAGTGACAAGCTTCAGGAAACTTCCTTAATTTCCTTCAAACACACCATTTAAAACTTCAAAGTCAAGCGTCACCTTTAGCAGCCAACAGCCTGACGATAGCCAGTGATTTATAAAGGCCATGATACGATCCACATGAGAAATGTATGAATAAACATGTCAGCAGTATCAACGCGTCATCCGAATAACGTGAGTGACGTTCTTCTGTTTGCTAATGTTAGTTTGTGTTGCAGATATGATAGTGCGTTCGGGTAAGCTGTGAAGCTATAATGTTGTAAATAAATCTCTCTATAAGATATATCAGTACGTTATATGAGTTAGTTCGATTTTCTGGGCTAAAAATATGCTACGTTGATCGTTTCTACCTACGAAAGTTAGTTTAATTGCGTAAGATTTTCTAAATGCTCCAGTACCTGAACAGCAGCAATCCATCGCAATAGGACCGTTCAACATTGAAAAAGTTTTTCTATTATGCACCCCTTCTGGTATAAAAAAAGTATGATCCCTTTCTAAGAAATTCGCTACCCTCGCGAAAGCGTGCGGAAGTAGAGGGAACTTTGCCCATATCTCTTAAAACCCTTCCCCCCCTATCGACCCCTCCTGCCCCTCCCCTTCCTCCCCCCCGTCCTCCCCAATTGGCTGCCAGCATTTGGCATCTGGCACCATCCTGGCACCGCGACAGTGCCAGTATTGCGCCGGCGCCGGGCACCATCGCACAGCCAGGACCGAGCTCTCTTCGTACCTCGTTTCAGCGTCCAACTTTCGCTCCACAATGGTGAGTCCTGAAATGCTTAGTATCATGCCAGGGTTTAAAAGCGTCGCTGGCTTTTACTCGTGGTCATGTCGGAATAAAAGAATGTGTGATCCCGGTTTCATTAAGCTACTTAATTGTATTTCAGTCCCGTATACTAATTGCCGTTGTGCGTTTACCGTCAGAGGCAAATACTGGAAGCTAAGCTCTGTTCCCCATGGCATTATCCGTGCGATGGCATTTTA
>NC_051417.1:32799341-32799539 GCF_015228065.2 Penaeus monodon | reverse complement strand
TTGAAGTGCCCGGTTCTCTCTCGTCAACATAAAAGAACGATTTTCACTTGCAATCATTATGCAGCCTGTTGCTCATTCCTTTCATGAACGCAATATCCTGCAAGACACACAACACACCTCCAGGAAAGGAACTGAACGGGAAAATGCATTTGAAAATATTTTATCTATGTCACTCAGTTTTTTTTTTCATTTACACTT
>NC_051417.1:32799013-32799223 GCF_015228065.2 Penaeus monodon | reverse complement strand
AACGAAGGACATATGACTCAGTGGCCATTTCCTCGTGCGTCGCTCGCCTTCATTTCGTGTCCAGCTATCCCTTTTTAAATCCTTGTTTACTCATTCTTATTCATCTTGTCTGTCTTGTTTATTACCCTTTATTTTACTGTTGTTCATTTCTGTTGTTTGGTTTTCACTTCAATTTGTCGTCAACTTTTTTTTTTATCATTATTGTTATTG
>NC_051417.1:32798827-32798978 GCF_015228065.2 Penaeus monodon | reverse complement strand
ATTTCTCTATTTCTTAACAGTTTTCTACGCCCCACATTCATCAGATTCTATCAAACATTTCACAAAGGTCTCCCTCATCTATACTTTTCTACCTATTTCCAAATCACACGAAACCTCCCTTTCCCCCCCTCCCCTTCCCTCCCCCCAGTTC
>NC_051417.1:32798578-32798772 GCF_015228065.2 Penaeus monodon | reverse complement strand
GCATTTTATCCCCTCAAGACCGTAGAAAAGCGGTCGCGTGTTCTCATAAGCTCGGGAGGAAATTCACAGGCTTTCCCCGTGTGCGAGGATGGAATTTTTGGGGAAGTTCCTCGCCTTAACAACGGTATTGGGAGGATGTTGAAGGATTTCTTCGTGTTGGAAGGCGTCAGAGCGGAGATCAGATGTGCTGTTTT
>NC_051417.1:32797201-32797940 GCF_015228065.2 Penaeus monodon | reverse complement strand
TATCCAAGAGCATCCTCGCAACGAGCGTAATTCCTCCCCATTCGGAAAACGCCTTCGAGCTTCCGGACCCACGTGGCAGACGCGGGGTTGGGGAAGAAGCGGGGAAGAAGTGTGTCTAGACGACGCGCCTCTCGCCCCCACCCGAGCGTCACCCTTAAAAATAGTTATCCCGACGTTGGAGAGACACTCAGAGGGGGAAGCGTCTAATTCTGGGGGCTGGGCTGTCGGCTGGCGGTCTAACGTGGTCGATTTACTTAAAAGAAATAAGCTGTTTGCGTGTTGTTTGTAGGGGATGTGGATAGAAGGGCTGGTATTGTTTGTTTGTTTTTTACGTGGTTGGTTGTAGGTGTTGGGGGTCTGGTTTTATTACAGAGAGCGAGAGAAAAGCGAAGGTAAATGAACGGTGTACGAATTGAGTCTCGGGGCGGGTGCCAAGGCGCTTCTTGCAGTCTGGCGGTACTGTTTCTTTCATTGGTCATTCACACGCGTTGCAATATTCAGTGCTTCAAATTATATAAGGAGATGGATAGACGGTTCAAGGATCTACCTTCCTACCCTCCCGCTCCTATCTGCTCCCAAGTCCCCCTAGAAACTACGAAAATGACGCGGGTGGAGGGGGAGGGGGAGGGGGAGAGGGTGCTTTATGAGCCGTCACATGGTACCACAATTATTTTTTTCCATTACCTTTCTCTAAAAATATGCTCTATTGAGGTCACGCAAAAATGAAAGATCAAAGACG
>NC_051417.1:32796648-32796795 GCF_015228065.2 Penaeus monodon | reverse complement strand
CGCAGCCATCTAGCACGCGTGGGTGGTCACTCGCGGCTTTTCGAGATAAAAGTTGCTGGAGATATCTTGCCTGAGGATAACTTTGGTTGACTTACCTCTATTAATACTTATTACCTTAGGATACTTGACGAAGCAAGATTCGCTCGC
>NC_051417.1:32796067-32796223 GCF_015228065.2 Penaeus monodon | reverse complement strand
AAGTTGTTCGGCAAAATGCTTCTAACAGATATGATGATAGAACACTTTTTTGAGTTAATAGTTTGGTATTTTTCTTACGTACAAGAATATTTGCATATCAGTGGCAGATAACACATATCGGAAATGCAATACAGTGCAATGTTGATAAGACTTTAA
>NC_051417.1:32795619-32795865 GCF_015228065.2 Penaeus monodon | reverse complement strand
TTCGTCTCAAACCAACCAAGAACGAAATTAAAACCTAATCGAACGAAGATGAAAAAAAATAGATGAAAATTGAGAAATAAATAGCTATGGTAAAAGTAATTATTAGACTTGTCGTAATAATCCTAATGGTACGATAATGAGATAATTGCGGATCATGAGATTAATGACAGTGATCTAAGAGTGATAAAAATATAACGGTTAATAGGAAAGAATACTTAGATAAAAACGATAATACATAGCAGTACA
>NC_051417.1:32794734-32794830 GCF_015228065.2 Penaeus monodon | reverse complement strand
GGGCGGGGACAGCCTCGTGGCGGCCGATGTCTCCAGAGTGGCACTTGGGGGGTGGGAAGGGGGGGGAAAGGAAGCAGGGAGTGACTATATTTAGAT
>NC_051417.1:32794146-32794691 GCF_015228065.2 Penaeus monodon | reverse complement strand
TACAATTCCTCATCCTTCACCCTTCGCACTCTTATATCACACCCTTCCTTTCCACTCTTCTCACCCTCTATAACTCTTCCCTCAGTCGCTCCCACACCCTTATCTCTCGGTCCCTTGGCCAAACCCTATCGCTTCCTCACCCTTGTGGCACCCGTCACCCTGCTCCTCCTGCCTCACCCTTTCCTTTATTTACCCCTCACCCTTATCACTCTTGATTCATCGTCAGTAACCCTTAGCTCGCTCCCTTGACACTTCACCCTTGATCTTTATCCCATTAATTTTCCCCCCACCCTTTACCTCACCCTTAACACGTTCTTTTCCCTCCCTTAGCTCTGCATTACTTCATCTACTTCACCCTTTCACCCTTATCTCAACCCCTTGACCCCACTTCCCTCCCCCTGACTCTCTCCCTTTACATTTTACGCCATTCTCCCTTACCCCTTCACCCTTCCTCCTCCTTTTACTCACCACCCCCCTCCCTAAATCTCATTCCCCCCCACTTCCCCCTAACTCTCTCCCCCCCCTCTTAACCCTACCTTATTGTA
>NC_051417.1:32793864-32793962 GCF_015228065.2 Penaeus monodon | reverse complement strand
CCATCTAACTTTAACCCCCACCTTACCCCACTCTCACCCCCTCCCCCCCTGGCAGCCAACTGGCACCCCCTTTCCCTTAACTAATTAAAATGCGAGAT
>NC_051417.1:32793182-32793471 GCF_015228065.2 Penaeus monodon | reverse complement strand
CTTACGTTCAAAGGAGAAATTTACGTTCACATTCACGTTCAAAGGAGAATTTTACGTTCAAGGGAGAAAATTACGTTCAAGGGAGAATTTTACGTTCAAAGGAGAAATTTCAAATTGATAATCTATCCGATTAGAGAGACAGCTTCGCGATGCTTCAGATTCCTGTAATTAATTTTTATTTTTTTCATCAAGGGCCAAAAAAGAGTAATTTCCAAAAAGGGATCTTTTGCTAAGCTTCAGTCGGAACGAGGCAGGGAATAAATAACATTTACGGGGAGATCAAACGAAT
>NC_051417.1:32792593-32792684 GCF_015228065.2 Penaeus monodon | reverse complement strand
GAATTCATTAAAGTGAACTCATGGCTGTTTTTTCGGCTCCCAGATATGAGGTCGTATCGAGGTCATGTGATTTACATTCATAAGTCATCTG
>NC_051417.1:32792107-32792253 GCF_015228065.2 Penaeus monodon | reverse complement strand
TCCACTCTTACGTCGGTTTTCCTCCTTGTCCTTCAGAGGAAGTTCATGCATGATGGAGAGCCTTCTGAAGCGAAAGTTTTTCTGCGACCACGCCGAGTCTTTTGATCTCTTTAAGCTGAAACAAAATGTATTTTGAAAGAGAATAT
>NC_051417.1:32791312-32791627 GCF_015228065.2 Penaeus monodon | reverse complement strand
GATGCTCACCGCGGCCTCCCTCCCCCTCAGCGCGAGTGCATCAGCGTCCACGTCGGGCAGGCGGGCGTGCAGATCGGCAACGCCTGCTGGGAGCTGTACTGCCTCGAGCATGGCATCCAGCCTGACGGGTCCATGCCCTCGGACAAGATGGCTGGCCATCACGACGACTCCTTCAGCACCTTCTTCTGCGAGTCTGGCGCCGGAAACCACGTGCCCAGGGCGGTGTTCGTCGATCTGGAGCCGACTGTTATCGGTGAGGATGATGGGGCGTTGTGAGGATGATGGGGCTTCGTGAGGATGATGGGGCTTCGTGAG
>NC_051417.1:32789998-32790175 GCF_015228065.2 Penaeus monodon | reverse complement strand
CACAGACGAGGTCCGGACCGGCATGTACCGCCAGCTGTTTCATCCCGAACAGCTGATCACAGGCAAGGAAGACGCGGCCAATAATTATGCTCGAGGACACTACACCATCGGTAAAGAGCTTATCGATGTCACCATGGAACGCGTGAGGAAGCTCGCCGACCAGTGCTCCGGCTTGCA
>NC_051417.1:32788522-32789930 GCF_015228065.2 Penaeus monodon | reverse complement strand
GGCGTGGATATACTGTTTCGGAGGGAGGTGAGTATTACTGTTGTTGTTTTATGGTGAGGTTGTAGGTACTACGTCTTAATTTACTTAATTCATTTCATGACAATAATAATAAATAAATCAATTCATTGATTTATCTATTTGATAGTGGTAAATGGGTGATTGGTGGTTCTAAGGTCACTATATATGTATGGTTAGTTTTGAGTGGTTGTCTTAAGGTCGTTGTCACGTGTCAGTCATCAGTGGTAGTTATGGTGTATCAGTAATGGTTGATATTGTATTCCTGGTGTCATGATGATGGTGCCA
Source organism: Penaeus monodon (assembly GCF_015228065.2). NCBI lineage: Eukaryota > Metazoa > Arthropoda > Malacostraca > Decapoda > Penaeidae > Penaeus > Penaeus monodon. The sequence continues at coordinate 32,789,627 of NC_051417.1, read as the reverse complement.
TTGCTCGTGACAATGCTGTTCCTGTTGCAATGAATGATGGCAATGTTCGAGAAAACGGCCTCATGGATAGTCATTATGATAGCCTTTGCAGTGATCATTAAGATGGAAAATATGATATTGATAATAACATACATTTTCTCCTCATTAGGACTTTCTCATTTTTTGCACTCCTGTGGCTGCCTCGTTATTCCTGTCCTCATCAGGGATTCCTCATGTTTCTGTCCTTTATAAGGCTTCCTCAATATCCTTTCCTGTTCAGGGTTTCCTCAATATCCTTTCCTGTTCAGGGTTTCCTCAATATCCTCTCCTTTTCAGGGTTTCCTCAATATCCTTTCCTTTTCAGGGTTTCCTCAATATCCTTTCCTTTTCAGGGTTTCCTCAATATCCTTTCCTGCTCAGGGTTTCCTCAATATCCTCCCCTTTTCAGGGTTTCCTCGTTTTCGTTCCCTGCTTAGAACCTCCTCATTTTCCATTCCTCCTCAAGGCTTCCTCATGTTTCCTCTTCTACTCATTACTTCCTATCTTTTCCTTTCCTTCTTAAAACTTCCTATTTTTTTCCCTCTCCCCCTCAGGTCTCCCTCATTATTCCTTTCCTCAGAGATTCTTCATTTTCCACTCTTCCTCATGGATTCCTCATTTTCCCTTCCCTCCTTAAAACTTCCTCTTTTTTTTCCTCTCCTCCTAAAGATTTCCTCATTTTTTCCTGTCCTCAGGACTTCTTTCCCCTCCCTCTAAAGTTTCCTCATTCTTCCTCTCCTTCTCATTACTTCCTCATTTCCCTCTCCTCCATAGGACTCCCTCGTATTTCCTTTCCCTCTTCAGCTTTCCTCATCTCTCCTCTCCTCCTCACTGCTCCCTCATCTTTCTCCTCCTCACTGCTCCCTCATCTTTCTCTTCCTCACTGCTCCCTCATCTTTCTCCTCCTCAGGGCTTCCTCATTTTCCACTCGTTCGGCGGCGGCACTGGCTCTGGCTTCACCTCCCTCATGATGGAGAGGCTGTCCCTCGACTACGGCAAAAAGAGCAAGTTGGAGTTCGCGATTTACCCCGCGCCACAGGTACGTAGGTGGGTGGGTGGATGCGCGTGGAGGGAGGTGTAAGTTGGG
>NC_051417.1:32788028-32788340 GCF_015228065.2 Penaeus monodon | reverse complement strand
AGATGTTGGTATTGTGAAGGGGATGTTGTATGCGTGTAGAGGCGACTATGTTTGTTTACATGTATGGATGCATACATTAACAAAAAAAAAAAAAAAGAATATTCATCAATATTCATCATTCGGTACAGATAGATAATGATGATTTGTAAATCCTATTTAATATTACTAATACGTCATTGGCATATTTGAAATCATATTTTTTTCCCTACGGGATGATGACAATTCAGATCCCAATTAAAAAAAATAATGTTTTTTTTAATTAATAAAGAAATTATGTGAGTCTGCAAAACGGAAATTAATATTTGTCTAATT
>NC_051417.1:32787408-32788011 GCF_015228065.2 Penaeus monodon | reverse complement strand
GAAAGGCATGGATTCTATAAACCATTTGACTAAAGCAGAGTTATGAATATTAGTGGCATACTTCTCAGTAAATATAGCAATCATTTTATCTCTTTGTTTAGTCACGAATATATTCCCACCCCCCCCAAAAAAAAAGAAATCGAGATTTCTTCATCCCATCATGACAAACCAATCGCATTATTTACATTGTAAAGGTATTTGGTTATCGCTTCGCATTCAGACCTTATTTCCCCCTAACAGTCGTCTAGACCTCCCCATCTACGTCTTTTTTCAAAACACCTTCAAAACAACATTTTTTTCTCCCCCAGCAAAGTCATCCACATCTTTTATCTTCCAACAAAGTCATCCACACATTCCCATCCACTTTCTATCCACCAGCAAAGTCACCCACATCTTTTTTACCCATCCAGAGCGCTTTCTCTCCCCCCCCCCCCAAATAGGTCATCTACACCTTCTCATCTAAACTTTTTTTTTTTCAAAACACTTTCTCTCCTCAAAACACTTTTCTTCCCAACAAGATCATCCCCACCTTCCCCACCCACTCTCTCTCCCCCAGCAGAGTCACCCTTCCCCTTCCCCATCCACACCCACTCGAGTTCACCT
>NC_051417.1:32787163-32787386 GCF_015228065.2 Penaeus monodon | reverse complement strand
CCCTAATTCAAGGTGGCCACGGCGGTCGTCGAGCCCTACAACTCCATCCTGACGACCCACACGACCCTCGAGCACTCCGACTGCGCCTTCATGGTCGACAACGAGGCCATCTACGACATCTGCAGGAGGAATCTGGACATCGAGCGCCCCACCTACACGAACCTCAACCGCCTCATCGGACAAATCGTCTCGTCCATCACGGCGTCGCTGAGGTGTGGATTGG
>NC_051417.1:32786156-32786419 GCF_015228065.2 Penaeus monodon | reverse complement strand
CAAACGCCACCCTCCGTCCCTCGACAGATTCGACGGCGCCCTGAACGTGGACCTGACGGAATTCCAGACCAACCTGGTGCCTTACCCGAGGATCCACTTCCCTCTGGTCACCTACGCCCCTGTCGTCTCCGCGGCCAAGGCCAACCACGAGCAGCTCTCGGTCGCCGAAATCACGAGCGCCTGCTTCGAGCCGGCCAACCAGGTGAGGCTGTTCGCTCGTGCGGACGAGGAAGTGTGTGCAGCTGGATCGCCGGCCGAGATGC
>NC_051417.1:32785271-32785500 GCF_015228065.2 Penaeus monodon | reverse complement strand
CCACCATAAAACCCTCCCATGCTAAACTCTCCTAACGCTATAACCCCCCCCTCCTCCGCCCCCCTCCAGATGGTGAAGTGCGACCCCCGCCACGGCAAGTACATGGCCTGCTGCCTGCTGTACCGCGGCGACGTAGTGCCTAAGGACGTGAACTGTGCCATCGCCACCATTAAGACCAAGCGCACTATCCAGTTCGTCGACTGGTGCCCCACCGGGTTTAAGGTACGGG
>NC_051417.1:32783409-32784751 GCF_015228065.2 Penaeus monodon | reverse complement strand
TCCAGCATTCATCTCCAAACAATAACCATTAATTAATCGATTCCCAGACCCAAAGTCGATTACTAAAAATCACTCAGCCTCGCTTCCCTTTAATAAAATTAATACCCAGTCAATCTGAACACTAGAAACGTATGCAATTTAAGCCACAAAATTAATTAGCGATATTCAATACCTGTGACTATGCACTGCATGACATTTTTCTTTTTTTTTCCGGATACACATATATATCTCAGCAATCTTCCCCATCCGTATCTGAAGTAGGTTTCCAGCTGCATGCAAAAGTTCAGTTACATCAGTTACATTGTGCGATTTGATGATGTTTCAGTCCCCCATTACATATAATAATTTGTCCTTCTCCACTCTGGCATAAATACCCACTACTCATGCCCGTCGGTATGGTAAGAATGTCCCTTTGTAGTAAGGATGTCCGTTATGCCATGGTGCTACATCTTGAAGCGAAATGCCTAAGAGGGTAAAGGAGCTTCTAGAGGCTGGCATACGTCTGCCATGCCGATCTAATTAATCACGCTACATCACACTCAATTGCCGATCTAAAAAGTCGATCTAAATAAAGTCTTTTCACAGGAAATCACACAAAATTCCTCTTTGGTCTAAACCCATGCACTTTTTTTCGTGACCACGAATAATCTCAACCTTGCTGTGAGATTGGTATCAACTAACTTTCTACTGTGGTACTTGGGAAACACGTCTGTATAACCCCCTATTTACTTACATTAAACCCTGCTACATTATCGGTTTCTTAAACTTCAGTCATGCAATCACTTTTCAAACTACAAGTAATCTCATCGTCCCTGTTCTTGCTGTAGGTCGGTATCAACTACAAGACGCCTCTCGCGGTACCTGGAAGAAACATTACTTCTAACTAACCAGTTATTCACATTAAATCTTTCTAAACTACTTTTCAAACTAAGCCAAACCAGCAATTTTCCTTCCTTAAATAACTCCTCACTTTCTTCCTTTTCCTCTTGCAGGTCGGTATCAACTACCAGCCTCCTACCGTGGTACCTGGAAACCCCTTAGCCATTAATTCACAATAAACCCTCTTAGATCATCCAATACTAAGCTAAACCAGCACCTACCAGCCTGAAACAACTCCTCACTTTCTTCCTTTTCCTCTTGCAGGTTGGTATCAACTACCAGCCTCCTACCGTGGTGCCTGGAGGCGACCTGGCGAAGGTGTCCCGTGCAGTGTGCATGCTGTCCAACACCACCGCCATCGGGGAGGCCTGGGCGCGTCTCGACCACAAGTTCGACCTCATGTACGCCAAGAGGGCCTTCGTGCACTGGTCAGTACGGCTGGTTTTCATTCTTTTTTAAATTT
>NC_051417.1:32783080-32783378 GCF_015228065.2 Penaeus monodon | reverse complement strand
CCACAACAAAATTGCTCAGTAGTCAGTACGGTTGTTTTTCTTTTAATAACAACAATGACAACTTGATTCAGGTGTATCAGACTATAACAAAATGTAGGATTTTCGGATTATTCCATCTCAAATATAACAAAAGCCCCCCCCTCTGACCACGCCCCCCCCTTGCCCACGCCCCTAACTCCCCCCTCCGTCCGCCCGCAGGTACGTGGGCGAGGGCATGGAGGAGGGCGAGTTCTCGGAGGCGCGCGAGGACTTGGCCGCCCTCGAGAAGGACTACGAGGAGGTCGGCCTCGATTCCGCA
>NC_051417.1:32782678-32782978 GCF_015228065.2 Penaeus monodon | reverse complement strand
AATAAATGCTGAAATTCCGAATCTGATTTTTTCTTCAAATCCTTTTATTTTATTTTATTTGTTTTATTTGCTTTTGTCTTATTTGTTTATTTTTTGGATTTTTATATAAATATTTTTAGATGTGTTTCTATGCCTGTTGATTTTTTTTTTGTCTTTTGTTTGATTTTTTGTTTGTTTAACTTTTTGGATAAAATGCTTTCTTATTGTCTGTTTATTCTATTTATTTATATCCTCTGAAATTCCTTTGTTTTGATTAAATATATTTTTTTAGTGTGTTGTTTGAAATCCTCTCTCTCTCAC
>NC_051417.1:32782394-32782656 GCF_015228065.2 Penaeus monodon | reverse complement strand
GATAACTTTCAAGCAACTTGACAAATGAACGGTTTATCAAGTGAACAAATCCACTTCGTATGATTATCCTTGTATAACACTGAATTTACACACGTTTACTCGCAAAGGAGAGCCTAGGGATGTGCATAGAACAGCCTGTGATCTAGTTATCTATTTGTCTATAAATCTCGCACACAAGATTGCAGCGGCTCAGTGACAAATGTTCGTCGCATACAATTAAAAGCAGGTTTGTGTGTGAGGTCAGCAGGGCGGAGTCACTGTC
>NC_051417.1:32781733-32782343 GCF_015228065.2 Penaeus monodon | reverse complement strand
CCAAGACGTCGGCCGCCCTCGCAGAAAGGTGACGCAGCTTGCCTTGTTCTCGTCGATGGAGGGACCATAGGATGTCCTCCACAGGCAGTTTTCCCCATTTTATTTTTGTTCGAAAAAACACCTTTGGTCCCCGCCTTGGCACCAAAATCCATACGGTTGGCTTCAAAGACTCAAAGCGTAAGCATCAGGTTTTCGAAATCGACACAGGGCGTCTCGAAAATACAAAGTGGATACATTACCCGAGACAGTTTTAGACGCCCTGATGGCAAAAGTTTCATTAGGTGCAACACGTACAAGAATCTGGCTGTTCATTCTCAAGTCCAAGTTGGGTTTCTCTCACTCCAACAAGTAACGGCGTCAATCCATCATTTCTGACAGGTCTCCGAGGGTGTTCTTGAGATTCAGACGCGGCAAAGAGCAGCAAAAATTCAATCACCTGAGCATAAATCAGACCACTTTCGTCTCTCAAATAATAACTCCCACCCCCTTTTTTTTTTACATATCACGTTCATTATCAGAAAGGTCATTGCATTCATTCTACGAGCGAGAGGGAGGATCCGGTGAGCGGAAGTTAGACCTTCTACTGTTTTCTCTTTGTCACTTCTAGACC
>NC_051417.1:32781173-32781696 GCF_015228065.2 Penaeus monodon | reverse complement strand
GTAGACAGTACTTAACCAACTCATTTCTTTTCCCTTTCCCTTTGGCCACATTAGGGCATGTCAAGTCTGCTACACAGGGCCAGTATAATAAGGCTGAGTACTTTTTTTTTGTATGTGAAGCAAGTAAACATTTTGTCTTGATTGTGGGTGAGAGGTTTAGCACATATTTCCCCCATTCTGCATTGTGACACTTTCGTCCTAAGAAAGAAAATGCTAGACTCTGTTACTGGTCGTTGTACAAAGTCCTCAGTTTCGAAAGAAGGGAGATTGCACTTACTAGTATTAGAGAAACAAAGTCTATTCTTTTTTTACTTCCGTGTCTGGTGCTGAATTATTCATATGGTGATAATACAGCTATCACTTGTGGCGCAGCGGAGAACAAATATGAATTTTAACGATAGAGGTTAATATGTAGTAAATTGTAGACTGGCATGGTAACAAGCTTGTTGTACCGTTGGCATAAAAAAAATGGATAGATTACTTATAAATTCATTTTATAGGTTTTGTTCAACGACTTGACACG
>NC_051417.1:32780999-32781138 GCF_015228065.2 Penaeus monodon | reverse complement strand
AAAGTTCATTGGTATTTTTAAATCTCTTTTTTTGTATTTCTTCGCGTTTTTTAAAAAAATTATCGTGTACTCACTTTTTTGTATATGGTGTCTTCTGCCTTGGTGTGAAAATGGAAGCCATAATAAAAGCTGGGTAGAA
>NC_051417.1:32780237-32780440 GCF_015228065.2 Penaeus monodon | reverse complement strand
CGCCTTTGATACCTAAGTCTTTCAAACTTAACAAGCAACGTAAAGTCTTACTGAGGTGCGCTCTGATGGTATATGCAATTGCTGCCCAAGTTTGCAATGAATCTTCTCACGCGTCTGAGTTTGGGCCGGAAATAAGATCTCACGAGATGCTCAAGGAATGTCTGTCTGGCTATTAAATTTTGCTTATTATTGCATTGCCTGCT
>NC_051417.1:32779783-32779970 GCF_015228065.2 Penaeus monodon | reverse complement strand
TCCTTGTCTTTATGTATTTATGCTTCTCTCTACGACTCTTTATCATTGCTCTTGTTATTAGTATTTTCAATGTTAATATTTGTCGTTATCGCCAATACTTCATTAGATTATATCAGAATAAAAAAAAAAGGATTCTCGGAATATTCCATTAAAATAAAGGTGTTTTGAAAATCAATCCGCAATTGAG
>NC_051417.1:32779206-32779283 GCF_015228065.2 Penaeus monodon | reverse complement strand
AGGTGCAAGTTATCCTGCGTTTAAAACTATTTTTGTTTTACTTGACGCTAATGAACAGTGTTTTCGTTCACATATGC
>NC_051417.1:32778306-32779157 GCF_015228065.2 Penaeus monodon | reverse complement strand
TTATCGCCTCACTCTGTGATTCTTTAAGAAATCAATATACAAGGAAATTACTGAAAGTCAAAGATATTTTCAGAACTATCTGTTGTATTTTTTTTTTCTTTTCTATTTCTCTACTTTTACTCTTTATCTTCCTCCCAATCTCTTCTCTCCTTCGACTTCGGTTCTCTTCTCAATCTTGTCTCCTTTCTTCTTCCCCAGTAATACTTGCAATTAATTTCCATACCCCTCCCCCCCCTCGATGACGTACTATACAATATTTCAAGTTCAATAGTTCAAGAGATCCGCAAGGTGAATATATATGTACGTTATTGATAATCACAAAATTGACCGTAATTAACATTCTTTCACTACACGTTTGCAACATGCGACCGAACCAGGAAACGAAATTTGTTTGATAACGTTCTAGATAATCCTCTAATAACTCTCTGAGCAAGATTAATTCAATAACAACCTTAAAAAAACCAGGAATACTTGCTTCGTATTTCCTAAGCACAAAAATACCTAGTACAAACTAAGCGTATATCCGTAGTGTTAGTGTTAATTTCCCAAGTCATATTACACATGCGTTATACTTGGTGCAGCTGCAGTGTTCGGGACGAGGCACGAATGTCACCGAGGCAGAAGGGTAACTCTCACTCGACATCTTCAGGTGACGTTGGAAGAGGAGGTTTTAACTGACCTACAGAAACCACTTGTATTTTTTTTCTTTCTTTTTTAACCTTAACGTATTTCTTTAGAATTATTCTGTAATCTCCGGAATTTTAAGCTTTCCTTCCTCAGATTCTCATAACTCGAAAGCAGCCATAGATCTGGCAACGAGGACGTTCTGTGTCTTTCTTTCTGTCAGGTCT
>NC_051417.1:32777793-32778067 GCF_015228065.2 Penaeus monodon | reverse complement strand
CTATTTTCAGTAAAACTAACAATCCTGTAGTAAAATCCGAGTCCCTTCCACGCCCGCAAATATCAACGCTATTCGCCTGTTCTCTTCTTCGTTAGGAAACGCCCTTAGAGCTAAGTGTGAGACAACATTCGGCTGTTCCGAAAAGAGAATCTGCTCGTTAGGCAAGGGCCAGCGTTATTTTTATCAGTGCTTTCACCTTTTTACTTTCAGAGTCATTTTGCAACGATGGTTTCAGAGAGTGTTCGGGAAAAGGTGTATTTTAGACTTGTCGGCC
>NC_051417.1:32774192-32774497 GCF_015228065.2 Penaeus monodon | reverse complement strand
TGTACCAAGACTGTAACAAAGTTAAACTGCCAATCATATTTGACTGACTTCCCCTCTGAATCTGCACACGAAGCTCATACTTGTACACGGAGCTATGTGTATAATCATGTGCATGTTCGTCCAGATATTTACCAAGGGACGAGCGCTGAATATCATGGAGTTTGCATGAAACTGCTGCTGTTAAATAACTTGCAAAGTGATCAGCTGTAAAGGCGGCTGAGTGCTTCTGCATATATTGATTTTGTGTCTGTCTATTTATCAAGCAGTCAATCAGTCAATCTATATTCATTTATGTATATGTATGA
>NC_051417.1:32773415-32774112 GCF_015228065.2 Penaeus monodon | reverse complement strand
CACAGTTAGATATGCCCATATACATATACCTATTCAGTCACTGAAAGAAACTTTGGACCTCACTTATCTAAACCACAGATAGCAACAGATGGTTATCTAAGACATCAATATCATGCTCAGTATTCATTTTTTTCCCTGAAGAATACAAACAATTCGATCAATGGGAAAGGCCTATATGCAACCTTTCGACTCGGCTACTAAACTTTTCCTTTTGGATTATGAATATTCTTGATCAATCTAGCGAGTTCGTAGCTGCATATATCTTGTAGAAAGTGAAGACCTGATTATGCATGATCCTGAGAACTGCCTCCCTGGGGGAAACTCGGAGTAACAGAAGGTTGTACATGACTGTCGGCTTTGCAGGGCCACTGAAGAGACTTATCCCTATAACTGCCGCATTTTCCTACCCCCAAACCAAGATCCCGGTATTTTTTTCCATTTGAAATATATATACACCTGGCATTTTAAAACTGGAGGGAAATGAGAGAGTAACAAATAGCTTTGATAAATTCTTGGATATTTTGGGCTGGGGGTAACCTGCATAGATCTTTTCTTGCAGTCTGAAATAGCAATGAATGTCCTAATCCTCTCGCCATGACAGCTGCTCTCACCCTGTTGTAATTTCTGAAATTTCTGTTGTAATTTCTGACATGTCCACAGGCATTCAGTGGGTGCAAAGGTTCATTGCGGTGACTGG
>NC_051417.1:32770522-32771446 GCF_015228065.2 Penaeus monodon | reverse complement strand
CCATTCGTTTATTTAACAGTCTACCGATCCATCTCCACACATTCACATCTACTCATCATGCACAATGGACGAGGCGGCAGCGAAGCATAATTGCCAATTTAGATCCCGCACTCCCAATGCAACAGAAAACCGCCGGGAAAATGGGCTCAGAATATGCAAACGACTCAACTCTCTGACCGAGAAAAACGCTCAAGCGACACGTTTGATCTTCCAAAGCAGCCACATTTACGGCGCACGTGCGGACAACTGGCAAATGCTTTTCGTTTAATGTTTTTTTTAAAGTGCTGTTAAAGTGCATTTTTTGGAGAAAAAAAAATTGGTCTTCATATTTTTCCTTTTCTACAATCAAAACTCTGTTTATTATTATTATTTCTTTACCGGTTTCCCTTTTACTACAAACAATTTTTATTTATTTATTTGAATAACAATGTATTCCACCCTTTAAGTACAAGCAAAAACCCACTGTTTTTAATATCATTATTTTATCCCCCCCCTCATCTTACAACAAACAACAACCAATCTTTTTTTTCACTATAAATCTTAAATTATCTTCCTCTTTTCCCCATTTCCCTCTTTCTTCGTACGTGCTGTAAATAGTCCGTCAAAGAAGAAAGCTTTAAATGATTCTCAAGAGACTAGGTCAATGCAGTGACCTTCAAGAGCGGACACGAGGGGGGGGGGGGAGCCTTTAAACCATCAACGTCACTTGTTCTCGTGACGTGTTCTTGTGTCGTGTTCTTGTGACGTGTTCTCGTGAGTTATGGGTTTTCAGTCAGGGTTCTGTGTGTTATGTGTGTTCCGCGTTGTTTCCGAGTCTGAATGTTGTTCTGGATGTATAAGATTGGGGCAGAGAGAGAAAAAAGATCGTGAAAGAGAGACAAATGTGAATGGCTAGATTAAAGTAGATAGGTGTAAAAGGCAAAG
>NC_051417.1:32769664-32769911 GCF_015228065.2 Penaeus monodon | reverse complement strand
AAGCGAATATGATACCATAATCACGCAGTAAGTAAACGAAATTTTGCTTCCTCAAAAGAGTATAGTATAAAGTCTTCTTTCTAATCTTGTAGCTTTCAACTGGTGACTTCAACCTGCCAGTTAGAGACGCAAAAGCAACCTTGAAGAAGTTATCAAGTTTGTGAATCTAAAACATATATTTTGTTGATATATTTTTTTCTTTTCTTTTTTTTTTGCATTTTTCTTTAACACTAACTCTCATGCTTTC
>NC_051417.1:32768463-32769635 GCF_015228065.2 Penaeus monodon | reverse complement strand
CGCATATCAAAAACTTGGCAAACTGGACATCCAGACATATCAGGGTCATATTATCTATTCCATGTGTAAATCAAATCCGATTAAAACCGATGCACAATTGCAGTATCAATCATATTACAGTACCAGTAAAGTTAATAATACTGAAGCCTCTACACATGCTTCCTCCTTCACGTGTTCATCAACAAGGCCCTGACAATTTAGCTCAAATAAAGTATTTTTTTCCCTTATACATTCATACATACACATATATGTACCTAATCAATAATATACTCAATATTATCAATTTAAAACATGGTGTATCCGCAACTATGAAATCAATACGTTTATATTCACACATATTAACAAAGAGATACTTATACTTGTAACGAAGATACATTTATAATGAAGTGTCTTTACATTAACTCTTCAAATAACTAAATGAACCACGAGCTACTTATGTTTACTTATCGTCTCGAACATGTTAAATGACCCGACATTTTTCACTCGCGCTTTTAATGAGGGGGAGTGTACTTAATTCGCCCTCATTAGAACGCAAGCCTGAGACAAGACATATTACATACTGGTCAGAAAAAGAAAGAAAAAAAAAGGACAAAGAAATACCCAGTTCGTTGTTTTAATGAACTGTTGCAATACCTCGGTTTATGTGCAGTGTAGCTATTGGTATTTCCACAAAACCGCTACTAGACTGGACCTTTAAAAAAAACGCTAGACATAAGAGTAAAACCTCCTCATTTCCCCGCTTAAATAGACTTCAATAATCACTACGTACAGAGCCAACTTTCAAAAAATTCCCCGCTAGACCACGACTCAAAAATGCAACATCTAAACGAGGAAATCGCGAGAATGGCAACACCGTTTATGTGTGTTCACGTGTGCGCTGGATGGATGTAGACCAAATTGCCTGTGCGGCTGTGTCTGTGTGCGTATACATGCTTATCTTCATGAGTGTACATATGCCAGAGCGTCAGCCACGCCCTTCTTGCTCGGCCATGAAGACGAACCTAATGGCCTGTGATTGGTGGATAAAAGTCCCTCTCTCCACCAATCACATCGGCGCCTGGTCTATTAGTTAATCCAATTTTGTTGTATTCACACACACGCTATAGTCCTTTTGTTGAAGTCCTGCCCTTGCTACGCTTTGCAAACACACACGTTTTCGTTTTTTATCACTG
>NC_051417.1:32768132-32768300 GCF_015228065.2 Penaeus monodon | reverse complement strand
ATATCATCAACTATTATTATATTTTATAATATAACTGAATTATTGAAAATAACAGATATTATTTAAAAAGAACGAGGATTTATTGAAACAAACTGTAAATTTTGATAGATAAAAGAATGAGAAAAGTTAACAATATTATCTTAAAAAAAAAGGTATGAAACAAAGACT
>NC_051417.1:32767200-32767373 GCF_015228065.2 Penaeus monodon | reverse complement strand
AACATAAACTTACCCATATATGTGTACATGTATGCGTAAATGCTATACATACACACTGACGCAATCTAAGACCTGCTCTTATATGCATAGATCATAACTTCCTCTTTATAAAGCCCCCAAAAAGTGAACTGAAGATGATAATGTTTGCACGATATTGATAACCTCGTGGACGA
>NC_051417.1:32765092-32765375 GCF_015228065.2 Penaeus monodon | reverse complement strand
ACAGCGAAAAAACGACAAAAACAATATGAGAGGAAAATCCCATATTTGAAAAAAAATTATTAAAAGGTCTTGTTAATGAGTTTTTGGCATATTCAAATATTCATTGATTTATGATAGAATGAAAAATGAAATCCCTTTTTCCCGAAGGATATGCAAACGCGATATTTAGTTGCCGTTTGTATTACTGTTTCAGTTAATTTGTCTTTCATTATTTTTTTCCCTGTCTTGTGCAGTTTCCCGTGAGAACTTCATCAGAAACTTTCTTTGTGGTTCTCGCACAACG
>NC_051417.1:32764731-32764972 GCF_015228065.2 Penaeus monodon | reverse complement strand
CACCTCATACATCATGCTATCGATAATTCCTGTCACTTCTGCACTCTTAATTGGCGTGACCTGCCTGCACACACGTCCCTCTCAGGCAATCTCTATCTTTATGAGTCCCCGGCTGTCACTGGCGCCCATCACACGTCACATCAACATTGTCATGTCAAGGCCCAGATGAACTACTGAGAGACCTCGTTCCTGCTTTGCTCATGTCGGAGGCGATCCACTTTGCTTCATGTCTATCTGGGTG
>NC_051417.1:32764105-32764219 GCF_015228065.2 Penaeus monodon | reverse complement strand
ATTAAGGACAGAGAGAGGATGAGTCTTTAGGAGTGTATTGCGTTCCTGATAATATGTATTAATTCTCTTTGTATCCAGACTTTATTCCAACATCTTAATCTTGCTTCCTACTAG
>NC_051417.1:32763801-32764060 GCF_015228065.2 Penaeus monodon | reverse complement strand
CCAGGCCACTTGCTATCTCTATGTTTTTCCTCCTCCTTACAAATCTTTACTTACTAAACTCTATCTATATCTATTTATATCTATCTTTCCCTGTCTATAACTCCATAATATTAGTACTGTATATTCACTGTGTTATGTATGTAATATGATGTGTTGTTATATATTTATTGCGCTGTAGTTTCATTCTTTTATCTTTTGTATTCTGCAAATAGTGTCTGGGTAAGTCGTTAAGGGTTGGTTGTAATTATGTAAAAGACTC
>NC_051417.1:32762861-32763275 GCF_015228065.2 Penaeus monodon | reverse complement strand
TTTTGGCTTCTTAACTGCATCACCATAAACATTTTTTTGCAACACAGCATAACAATTCATACTCCCTCGTCCGGTAGTAACATTGCACCTTGGCACTGATTAGCACAAGTCCAGAATCACGACACACTGATCACATTCAACAAATCAGGTCTATTGACTGCTAACTAAGCTTAACGTTTCTGGGAAAAGCGGTGATTACATCGAATGATTTTCGAAGCACATGTAATTGCATAAGAATTGCACTACCTGTCGTTGCAAATGTGTAGCGACAAATTTTTTTTTTTGCAAATCACACGAGCTATAAGATAAAGTGAATATCGTGTTTGTATCCTGTCGGATCGTTTTTTTAGGATATGTGCTTGATTCAGTCACGCGATGTATGAACGCGTTATGGGATAGATTGCAGAGAAATGC
>NC_051417.1:32762578-32762831 GCF_015228065.2 Penaeus monodon | reverse complement strand
CGAAGGCTTAGTTGAGAGTATATATTTTTTTTTAACGAAAATTAATATGGCGTGTAGGAGTGTTAAAAGGCCTGTAATCGGATTTTTTTTTTTGAAATTAATATGGCGTTGTGGGAGTGTTAAAAGTCTTCTAATCGGCGAGCTATTTGAAGTGAAAAATTTAAATGGCGGATGAAAAGTCTGTCTTGATTTCATGATACACTTTTGCTCGGTGGAATAAGCCGAAAATGTGCAGTTCTCTGAAATATATTTA
>NC_051417.1:32762239-32762364 GCF_015228065.2 Penaeus monodon | reverse complement strand
CCCCCCCAAAAACACTCCCTAAAAAACATCCGACAGGATACAAACACGATATTCACTTTACCTTATAAGGTAAAGTGAATATCGTGATTTGCACAAAAAAAAAACTTACAAATCACCCCCCCCCC
>NC_051417.1:32761897-32762210 GCF_015228065.2 Penaeus monodon | reverse complement strand
TCTCGAAGCTATAGCCAATACCACAACATCCACGTACGGATCCGAACACGCGGTTTCAAGATGTTGCAGGATGCATTGCCTGTTGCAGGAAATCTAAGGCTTCTATCGGAGGCAGGTGGGGTGGAGGGAGGGGGGGGGGTTCGGAGGCAGGCCGGATTAGCCAATCAATTGAACTTGCAAAGCGCTCTTGAGTGGATGCACGCACAAATAACACTCACAGACGAACATTCACGATCGCTCAAATATATATGTGTTCGGTGTGTCCTGCGTTTATCAGGTTATTGGCTAATACTGGTTGTGGATGTGTGTGTGG
>NC_051417.1:32760041-32760347 GCF_015228065.2 Penaeus monodon | reverse complement strand
GGACAGGAACACCATCCCTTTGCCAGACACTCTCAACAAACACTCTCTTTTGCAACGAGGTTATGCGTGAAAAAGAGCGTGCAAGGTTGATTCCAAAGAGAATCTCTTTGGACACATTGCAGCATTCCTCCTGGTTTGCAGGGATGGGGGGATGAGGGATGGGGGGAGAAGGGTTTATAGGGGAGGGGGTTTGGGGGATGGGGGAGAAGGGTTTATAGGGGGGAGGGGGGGAGAAGGGGTACAAAGTGTCAAGGTTGTTGGCTGTTCACAAGATGGATTTAGGAGATAGGGCGATGATAGAAGCAA
>NC_051417.1:32758815-32759045 GCF_015228065.2 Penaeus monodon | reverse complement strand
TGGAGGGATACGCGCCTAAAGCAACAAAGAGTGAACGAGAGAAATAAACTTTTACCGTCCACGAAAACGCTCAAGGGTATTCTGAGATCGTTCTTTTAGGAAAAATCTCGATATAATTTTCTTTATTTATGGTGATTATGCTCAGTTGTAAGGATTTTCATCTTGCTTCCTGGATCTTCGAATTCTCGATTTGTTGCTTTCTTGATTTGTTCTCTGTTCATTTAGTTGTC
>NC_051417.1:32757710-32758373 GCF_015228065.2 Penaeus monodon | reverse complement strand
GCGCTTTTTCACATTATATCATAATATATATATATCGATGTATTATAATGATATGTAAAAAAAGAATTATGTCGTTGTATAATTTAGTGTAATTATCTAATGTTTAATTTTCTATATTCTGTTAATAGTTACATAGGTTCTAATTCTATACTATGATATATAAATAAAGAATTTTATTGATATGATTATCGTAAACAAAAGTTATCAGTGTCATAATAAACTTGTTATAGCTGTTAGTATGTCAGCATAAATTTTAATTTTATTTTTAAGGAAAGGATTAATTACTAACAAAGAGGTCAGGTTTTCCAGTTGTAATGAATTAGAAATTTACTTTAATTGTTTCTATAGTGCGTCCTTATATCAGAAAAAAAGGAACGACTGGCAACTCAGGCCTGACTCCGGAACACTCCGATTCATCTTCTCTTTTATTATTCTAACCCTTTCTCTTCTGTCATTTTTATCAACTATTACTTAATACTCAGATTTACATATGTCTAGAATCATTTACGATTGCTTTTGTTGCATTACACCGCTTTAATTATTATGTTTATCTATCTTTTTTTCCAAAAACTTAGCGAATAGGAGTCTTGGGTGAGTTGCCACTTGTTGATTTCCTAGGAGTTGAACGGAGTGTAGTTCAATTTCCCTTTTTAATTTCGTTGA
>NC_051417.1:32757467-32757668 GCF_015228065.2 Penaeus monodon | reverse complement strand
ATTGATTTTCAGGACTGATTGAGATTCAAGACGAATGACTCTCGCTCGCCTTGCCGAAATATGCGGTTCTAATTTTCGTACGCTGTAATTATCATGTTTGATTCACTACTAACAAACGTTTCACAGTATTTTGACATATGCGTTTGGGAATACTTTAAATGTGCATTATATTCGGCTCATTTCATACTCTTATAAACATGT
>NC_051417.1:32757047-32757184 GCF_015228065.2 Penaeus monodon | reverse complement strand
GATATAAGAGGATAACGCGCGCAAAGGCAAACCGTGTTGTCTACGAGCGTATTTCAGTATTGCTTCCTGGACTGTTTCTTGTGTAAATCATTTTCTTTTTTTGCTTGAGATATTTGTCTGTATTTTCGTGTTTCTGT
>NC_051417.1:32755714-32756666 GCF_015228065.2 Penaeus monodon | reverse complement strand
TTTCATTACTTATTACAGCTTTATTACTGGCCAAATCTAATCCTATCTATCGTCCATCTCTGCCTATCGCCTATTATCTTTGTCCATCGTCTGTCTATCGCCCTATTATCTATCGTCCATCGTCTGTCTATCGCCCTATTATCTATCGTCCATCGTCTGTCTATCGCCCTATTATCTATCGTCCATCGTCTGTCTATCGCCCTATTATCTATCGTCCATCGTCTGTCTATCGCCCTATTATCTATCGTCCATCGTCTGTCTATCGCCCTATTATCTATCGTCCATCGTCTGTCTATCACCCTATTATCTATCGTCCATCGTCTGTCTATCACCCTATTATCTATCGTCCATCGTCTGTCTATCACCCTATTATCTATCGTCCATCGTCTGTCTATCGCCCTATTATCTATCGTCCATCGTCTGTCTATCACCCTTATTATCTATCGTCCATCGTCTGTCTATCGCCCTATTATCTATCGTCCATCGTCTGTCTATCCCCTATTATCTATCGTCCATCGTCTGTCTATCGCCCTATTATCTATCGTCCATCGTCTGTCTATCGCCCTATTATCTATCGTCCATCGTCTGTCTATCGCCCTATTATCTATCGTCCATCGTCTGTCTATCGCCCTATTGTTCAAAAGTCTTCGAGAAGCAACACTACGAAATCCGGATTCTTCGAAGACTATAAACTATTATTATTATTATTTTTTTACTTATCTTTACTTTTTTACTTATTATTTATCTATTTATTTATTTTTTACTTAATTCTTAATTTCTCCGAACTTTCCTTCTCTCTCCTCATCTCTCATTTCCTCTCTGTTTGTCGAGAATTGCTGTGTCATTTATCATTATCATTATTATTATTTCATCCTTATATTTTCATTATTTTCTCTTTTTACGTAGAATATTATTTGATTCATTTTATTTTCTTGTTTTATTTATCTGAATT
>NC_051417.1:32755545-32755662 GCF_015228065.2 Penaeus monodon | reverse complement strand
TGTTTTTATTTTTTTTTTCTTTTTTTTTTATTATAGTTTATAATTTCTTATTCATTATAATTTTCCTTATGAAGATATTCCGTAATATTTGTGTTATTACATATTATTCAGTGCTTA
>NC_051417.1:32755398-32755462 GCF_015228065.2 Penaeus monodon | reverse complement strand
TTTATTTTTTTTTTATCTCAGATCATATATCTCTGTATCATACTTTCCTTATATATTCTCAAAA
>NC_051417.1:32754440-32754860 GCF_015228065.2 Penaeus monodon | reverse complement strand
TTACATCCATATATAACCAGGAACCTCACACACACACGCTAGTTCTCTCCGAAGTTAAAATCCTAAAGAAAAAGTTTGTCAGTCAAGAAGATGAACTTTCTCTTCTGTAATGTTGTCCACTTCTGTCTTTCCAAGATTTAATTTCTGTTGACGAGAGCATCTTCGCCGTCATGAACTGTATCACATTTTCCATCGGTGGATTCCCTAAATTACTGTTAAATTTTGAGATCTAAATCGGCCGCATGATTTTCTTCGGGTTGGCAATAAACGGCGCGATAAAAACCTTGTTGTTGTCTGTCTGTCTTTTATTAGATTTTCTGAAAGTTACGGTGTCAATTTTCAGTGTCGGTGTGGATTTTACAGGGTTTGTCACTGTATTGTGTGGATTTATGGTGTTTAGATATTTCGTCGCTATCTTAA
>NC_051417.1:32753880-32754400 GCF_015228065.2 Penaeus monodon | reverse complement strand
TGCTTTTCTTTGTGGCTATCGGGTCCGATTGGAAAGATGTACGCCCTAGGTTCTTTCCGCTTGTCATTGTTCAGATGTCTCTAAAAGATATACACTTTTCTTTTGTTTTTATTTGTCTCTGCGTTGCGTTGGTAGCCTGGGAAGGTTTACATTCTCTTCTTTTTTTTGTTTGATGTTCTTAAGACATTTAAAAAGATGTATATTTTCTTTTGCTTTTATCTATTTTTAAATTTTAGATTGAAAAGATGTACTCCCTTCGTTTGCGTGTACGTTTTTTTATGAAAGTTTTTTTGCTTCTCCTTTATTTATAAATCATTCATGGCGAGGAATATCAGAGTTTAAAATATGTATATCTAAGGTATTTCCAGTTGCCTGATGTACAAACAATACCTTAATAACATGTAGAAAAATGAAAGCGAATATGTGTAATAGAGATACTTGTTAAGAGTAAGTGAAACACTAGGCCTGTTGACATATTTCGTTTACATTTTCTATGAAGTAAAGAAGTAAAACCACTTCC
>NC_051417.1:32753119-32753258 GCF_015228065.2 Penaeus monodon | reverse complement strand
CCCAGGGAGGCAATCTTGCAGACTGTTAATTGGACCTTTTTTCGTTTTTCTCGGAATGCCGCGACGCGAAACCAAGGGAACAGCAGCGCCTCTGATCCGCTCATCCATCAAGTGGGAATATGATGCCAAGACTTCGGTT
>NC_051417.1:32752744-32752967 GCF_015228065.2 Penaeus monodon | reverse complement strand
TACGGAACACTAATCACCCTCAGCATCGGACGAACCAATTAAAACCAGACCGACAAATAGTAACGAAAACGGCTCCGGCAAATGTCAAGGCCTTTGCCAGAGCCCCATAGTTCCGCGTGGCACGGATGCCTCCTCCGTTTCCGCGTCCCTCCGGCTCCTCTTTCCTCCGAGGGACCTTGGCGGGGGAAAAGGCGACGCGGCGGGGGGGGGGGGGGTAGATAGG
>NC_051417.1:32752348-32752413 GCF_015228065.2 Penaeus monodon | reverse complement strand
TAGGACAAGAAAGATATATATGTATATTCATATCGTGAGGCGGGAAGGGGAGGAGGGGGGGGGGG
>NC_051417.1:32751498-32751629 GCF_015228065.2 Penaeus monodon | reverse complement strand
AAGAATGGCAATAAAAAGCAGCCAGCCAGGACCTGCAATCTCCAGATGTCCCTCCTTAGCATTCAGTTCAAACGCCGACCCTCCTGTCATTGCCGAGGACCTACGGGCTGGAGCCATAGCTGCTTCGAATT
>NC_051417.1:32750863-32751468 GCF_015228065.2 Penaeus monodon | reverse complement strand
CAGGTCCGCGAAGGTGAGGTTTGGTGGTGATGATGGTGATATAAAAAGTGGTTGAAGTATCTGGGAAAAATAGTTTGGTTATATAAGGATTATTAGGTTTATTTGGAAGCGTGGTAACACTGTTGGCGATTTAAAAAAAAGTGTGTGGAATATCTGGAAATATGCTTTAATTATATAAAGATTATTAAGTTTATTTGGAATCGTGGCAACACTAAAGATGATGATGATTAAACTTTGAAATATCTGGAAAAATACTTTGGTTATATAAAAATATTAAGTTATTTGGAAGCGTGGTAACTCTGGTGGTTAATATTGAATGAAATTAATATTAACAAGGTGGCACTCATAATGACGATGGATTATGAATAGAAATGATTATTGGAAAAAATATTATTGATGAGGAATATAAACGGATGCTGATAGTGATGTTATAGATGATGAAGGTAATGTTATATTTGATAATCACAGTGAAAATTAAGATAACAACTATTGATAATATAAAGGTGATTATCGTTCAACTCTGGAATTATAATCACTCAAAAAAATCCAACATTATTAAAGGTAAAATCTAGATATATGGAATATTGCAGGTTTTTCTGCCATCT
>NC_051417.1:32749665-32749981 GCF_015228065.2 Penaeus monodon | reverse complement strand
CACTAGAACAAATAACACGAACCAAGCATGAACAGCCACACAGGCATGGAACCTTCCCTGCCTTTTTCAGCCGCAGACAAGCACAAAAGCCAACCAACTGCTACGTCGCCCACGGAGGCACCACGAGCTACTTTCTCATTTCCTTGTAACGTGTGCCATACATCCGGGTGTCTGGTATAAGGGCGGACCTGATACAGGAACCGTCAGGAAATAATCGGTAGCTGGGGTAAGGGGAGGGGGAGGTGGGTAAGGGAGTCGGGGGACGGGGGAGGGGAGGGAGTGGGTGGGAAGAAGGGAGGGAAGGAGAGGGATGAAG
>NC_051417.1:32749144-32749522 GCF_015228065.2 Penaeus monodon | reverse complement strand
GGAGGGCTGGGGTATGAGTGGGGAGAGTAAGGGGTGAGGGTTGGGGGAGGGGGGGGAGACAGGTGGGGTATGAGTGGGGCTGAGGGAACAGGTGGGGAGTGGACTGCAGGTTGGGTGGTGGGGTAAGGGGGGTGGGGGGGGAGGGGAAGCAGAGGGGTTGTAGGTCGAAGGTCATAGAAGCGAGAGTCCCGAGTTATATTAGGAGGGACATCTGGAGTAAGAGGGAGGAGAAAGGGTAGGAGAAGAAAGGGAATAGGAGAAGAGGGAAAGAGAGGTAAAGAGAAAGGAAAGAAGGAAAAGAAGGGAGCAAGTGAAAGGGAGGAGGACCGGGCTGGGTGAAAGGGAGGGAAGCAGGAAGGGAGGAGGGGAGTGGGCCGG
>NC_051417.1:32748713-32748865 GCF_015228065.2 Penaeus monodon | reverse complement strand
TATGGGGCCGGTAAAACTTTTTTTTTCTTCTTTTCGCGATGGTTTGGTCAAGCCATAATAGACAGGAAATGGACTGGGCTTTTGCAGCCGCGGAGCGTTTTGGGAGGAGATCGGCTGTTGAACTGAAGCGGGAGGAGGAGGGGGGGGGGAGG
>NC_051417.1:32747305-32747835 GCF_015228065.2 Penaeus monodon | reverse complement strand
AATACAGATAACAGCGAAGTGTATCTCCCGAAGCGACCTGGAAGAAACCCAGTTGTTTACCGAGGCCGAAAACCAATCCCAGTGAATATCTTTTCTCTCCTGGAAATGTTTACCTTCGCTCTCTGTGAGTCTTCTTCTCTGTCACTTCCCTGCTCCGTTTATTCTCTTTTTCTTCCTCCTCTCGTTCGTATTTCTATCGGTTTGTTTGTTTCGGTCGGTTTTGTGAGAGTGAGGGGGATGAGAGAGATAGGAGGAAATTTTGTGATACAAATTGGAGTGTTGGAGATAATTCGTGTTTGCTTCGTAGGGTCCACACTTTCACGTCAGTTGGAGTTATTAGATACATTAATTAATGGGGAAAGGAAAACCACATAATTAATGAATGTAAATAGATAAGTTTTGTGATATTCGTTGACGGTTAGTGATACGAAAATTATACGTTAGTAAAAATATACATATGAAAAATAATGCTTGTTAAGGGATGTTCAGTTATCTATGGAGTCGCTTTACAAGATGGCGAAGCAGATAAT
>NC_051417.1:32746050-32747196 GCF_015228065.2 Penaeus monodon | reverse complement strand
ACCTTTTATTACGATTTGCGCCATGGAAGGGGATAAATAAAGAAAAAAGAAAAGAAAAAAGTTTACGACGATTCTGAATTGGAAACTTGACTACTGTATGAAGGAACATGTCAACTTCCAATTAACTTTTACATCGAGAAACGTGTTAGTTAATATTCAAATCACTTAATCCCTTTTACACTGAAAGTGAATGGTCATGAGAGCTCTCCCTCCCCCCCCCCCCCAGCTCTAAACTCTTCCTCATTCCTAGCTCGTCCTTCTCTCATCTCCAACTTTTCCTCCTCCAAAGCTCCACTTCCTCCCCCACTTCCTCCCCCATTCCCGCCTCCATCTCCACCCCTTCTCCTCATCTCCATCTTCCTCTTTTCACTTCTATCTCGTCCCTTCCTCTACTTCCTCTACACGTTCTCCAGCTCCACCACTTCTCCTCACCCCCACCTCCCTTCCTCCTCCAATTTCCCCCCTTCTCCACCTTATCCTCCTCCAATTTCCCCCCTTCTCCACCACCTTCTCCACCACTTCCTCCCCATCACCCCCTCCTCTTGTTTCCCCTTCACTCCCCCGCTTTCTCTCCACCTTCTCCTCCTCCTCCTTCCCCCCACACCCACCCCCCCCTTCACTTCCTCCCCCCCTCCCCCATCTCCACCTTCCAATCCTCCTTCCCCCACACCTCCTGCCCCCTCCCCCTCCCCTGCCCCCCTTCCCCCTCCCACACCCCCTGCCCCCTCCCACACCTCCCCCCCATCCCACACCTCCCCCCCATCCCGCATCCCCTGCACCCCCCCTCCCACCACTTCCTCCCTCCACCCCCACCCCCCACCCCCACCCTGACCTCCCTTTCCCCACCCCCACCTTGACCTCCCTTTCCCCACCCGTCACCTCTTCCTGTTGAAAGCAATAACTTTACAATGCGATTCTGTCACTACGGTTTTTTTCATGCAAGACACAAAATGCGCAGGAAGACTGAATATGAAGTTCTTACATTGGTAATAACTTTAGAAAGGAAAGATGAATGTTTCTTCCTATTGTGCGATGGCAAAGGTGACAAATGCGTTTACCTTCTTTTAAAAACTGAAAGGAAAACAAAACACGGAAGCGTTGGGATACATTTATGCGTGAAGGTATATAGACACATATGCGAAGGCA
>NC_051417.1:32745462-32745581 GCF_015228065.2 Penaeus monodon | reverse complement strand
ATTCCTGGCTTTGTTTTTCATTTTACATTTTATCTCGAGCATTTCCGAGGGGAAACTACACTCATATACCAATATAGAGAATACTTGAACGGGAAATTAGTTGATAAACGTAGAAATTA
>NC_051417.1:32744941-32745271 GCF_015228065.2 Penaeus monodon | reverse complement strand
CATTGACAAATAACAAGTGCTATGCTCTCTTTTACAATATCATTATCATGTACAATACAACACATACATTCGAAGAATATAAACACAGGCACATAAAGAAATTCTAAAAAGCAAACCAGCCATTTAAATCTATATCATGCAAAAATATTTGCATTTCATACAGTAATTTAGCTGTGAATATAATTGGATTTTTAGATATGAAATTTTCATAATGTTGTCAGGAAAAAGGTGTGCCTACAATGAGGATAAGAAAATAAAGCTGACTTGTAAATTAATATACAGTGTAAAGCATGAAGCAGAGAAACCGCGGTCAGTTAGATTTTAGAATTG
>NC_051417.1:32744224-32744438 GCF_015228065.2 Penaeus monodon | reverse complement strand
TTTTCTTTCTTTCTTGTACATTCAGCTCATTATTTACTATCAATTTTATCTATTCTACGATTACCAGTCACACAAGAAGACGTTCTGAACGAATGCCAAAAACACTAGTGTATAGATGAAATAACAGGAGAAAATATTATACGCAAAATAAATCCATTGAGAGATGAGACGAGTTTTTCAGAAGATTTCGAAAAATTTGCTTCATCTAAAATAA
>NC_051417.1:32743701-32743941 GCF_015228065.2 Penaeus monodon | reverse complement strand
ACGCAAACGTAAGTAAGTCAGCATTGATTCGAAAATGATTTATTCTCATCCAATATCTTCCTCAATAACATTTGATTTCTGGATTAACTCGACTAATCCTCTCTAATTCTCGAGAGTGTGAGCCGAAAATTTCTTAGGATTCTGCAATTGATTCAGTATCACCAATTCAAGACCATGCAATATTTCTCGACTTCAGAAAGTTTATATTTACGTCTTTCGATTTCAGTGCATATTATATTC
>NC_051417.1:32742582-32742715 GCF_015228065.2 Penaeus monodon | reverse complement strand
TGCTTGCGAAAACCGTGCCGTCGAGCTCATTCAGGCAACGCAAAATATCGTCCTGCGTGTTTGCGATCCCCCCCCCCCCCCCTTTCACAGGAAATGGAAACTGAAAATATAGTCAGAGATTAAAGGAAAAAGG
>NC_051417.1:32741684-32742161 GCF_015228065.2 Penaeus monodon | reverse complement strand
CACGTGCTCGAATGTTTTCTTCCCCTCTACGATTGTTGTATTGTTAATGTAGAATCTGTTTGGTTGAGTTGAATTGACGGTTATTAAGATGAACTCACTTAATTAAGATAAACTGGAATTTGTTTTTGACGGAAAATAAAGTTTATGAAGACAGACAAAAGTTCGTCCATGAAGAGTGACATTGATTAAGACTCGCTGTGGTCTACTAAGGTGGTCCAAAGTTTGATGAAAATTATAACTGATCTTAAATGAGGCGGAAACATTAAGAGTTAGGTGGTTAATTTGCAGTTCTTTAAACTCGAAAATCGAATGGTAAAGGATAACTGTGTTTTTATCACTTTTTTTCTCTTTTCTCTCATCTTTGGTTAAGATTTTTTTTCCTTTTTTGTATCATGGATACGAGCTCGAAATGTCACTTGTTCTTCTATGGGGATACGTTTTTGCACTTCCGCCCCGTGTGGTTTATTTCCTAATTCA
>NC_051417.1:32740193-32740355 GCF_015228065.2 Penaeus monodon | reverse complement strand
CGTTGCAACTCCAACCTTAGCTGTGTCCTCTATTGACAATCCTGTTTTGAGTGAGTTTGACCTTTCTTGCGACGAGGGCAGGTGAATTCCTCGAGTTGCCAGATGTTGCAACTGTTGAGGGCTGAGTTGCACGCGCCTCTGCTGTTTGGGTTTTGCGGACGG
>NC_051417.1:32740004-32740071 GCF_015228065.2 Penaeus monodon | reverse complement strand
GAACCACTTTAACTCGAGATAAATGTCTTTAGGATCTCGATCGGCTTTTGGTCCATAGTTGTTTGGA
>NC_051417.1:32739669-32739986 GCF_015228065.2 Penaeus monodon | reverse complement strand
CGCTCCTGGATTCTCAAGTTTTTCGAGCCTTCGATACAAAATGGAGACCGAGGACCCGTGGGCCACTGTGATTGGCTAATAAATCTTGCTGCTTGACCAATCACAGAGATGGATTCTCGCCGTCCTAAGGAGATAATGGCATGATATAGATGGATAAGATGCAATTAACTATTCTATTGGTTCCTGCGTCTGTGTAATCAATCAGAAACTATGATTTCATTCACACTTACATTTGATTAAACCGGTTGAGCTGTACACACGTATAGAAACTTGTATTTATTGTGATCCTAACATTCGCTTCAGAAGGCAGTCTTCAA
>NC_051417.1:32738924-32739620 GCF_015228065.2 Penaeus monodon | reverse complement strand
AGAACCCTCCTCCGATTTGCGTTAATATTAACACATTACGGCTGTTAACACATTATGAACATCCAAACTCAAAACTTGAATTCCATATATGCTTGTGAATGTCTAAACATGAGATATTCCCGATATGCTAACTAGCTTTGAACATGCATAAAACAGAAGCCAGGATCATGCTACGTCAGCTTCAACTGCAGGATAACAACGTGATCTGTGCAACGAGAAGCAATGATCAGATGCATAATGAAGCTAGCCTGGTCGTTTGTTGCGTAACGGCATCAGGAAGTCGAACGCTCTGCAACAGGTTACAGCAGTTACATGCTACTAGTTATAGGAATTGCAGTAGTTACAAAAATGCTGTATTTCTGTCTGTTAGAACATTTAGACCAATTAATACAGTTGCAGAAATTAACACTCATACAGTGGTGAAAACAGAATAACTGCATTTCACAACAGTTCTGCAACATATTGTACACAAGACAATTGTTGATATTACAACCCACAGGAGTCGTTGTTATTTGGTGGATGGAAAATTTTGACCGAGTGTTTTGTTAGTTTCGTATAGATATGTTTGAAGAATCTCCCTGCCAGTAATAGATGTAATGAGTTAGTGAGGTCGAAATCTGACTACTTTTTTTGACAGACCTGGAAATACCATGCTTGGTACCCTACGAATGATAATAAGCATGGTGTTTGTAACAG
>NC_051417.1:32736104-32736850 GCF_015228065.2 Penaeus monodon | reverse complement strand
ACAATCAGAACGGAGAACAGCATATATATACTTTTTTTGGGGGGAGGGGGGGGGGACAGCACGTGGAATACAAAGATTGCCAAAGGACAGTGAACATCTAAAGAATTTGTCATGAAATACTTGATACCATCGAATATGAATTTAATCCCAGAAGGAAAGAGGTGCATGTATTCAGAGGGAAGTGATAGATATGATTATTTTTCGATAAAACAATTATCATAAAGGAAAAGAATAAAAAAAAAAATGTCCACTCAATTTCCATTATAGAGGAAACCTATTGAAAAAATAGACTATATTGACTATAGAATGTACCTATAAAAGTCATCACACACATCAAAGACAAACAAACACATATTAAATCTTTGACATTTAAAAAAACAGAAAAAAAAATTCTGGACACCAATTGCCCTTTTTTACCTTCACTGAACCTACCAAAAATATTATAATGTCCTCGACCAAAGATACAGACGATAACCCTAAATAAACCATAACACAAAGGATATGCCGTTGAAAAAAATCTTGTGATGGATACTACACACACATCCAAGTCATGTGGATACCTGTGTTATCTGGTTGTGATGCTCCTGTTAACGTGGTTGTGAGGAAGATGAAATCGCGTGAAGACCTATTTTAAGATCCCTATTGCATGTCTCTGTTCATCTGCTGGGATCCGCCTGCCAGAGATGAGAGATGCTGTTGTCAGTAATGAAAAGACATGAGAAAAAATAGAGAGAGAAAGTATTTTC
>NC_051417.1:32734837-32735162 GCF_015228065.2 Penaeus monodon | reverse complement strand
TCCTCATCTCTTCTCATTTCACTTCTGATGTTTCCTTCGACCACACCCTCAGCATACTGACTATGTATTTACTATTTCATCATTATCTTATCAGTTACTTGACAAACTGTCGATAAAGTCTATTGTGAATATCTACTTTTCTCTCTATCTGCCAATTTCACTTAAACATCTTCCTGTTGTTGGGTAATTCATTTTCATAAATATTAATCATCTGTTTGACCGGCGCCCACGACCTTGTTACCTCTTTACCGGACGCCCAATGTGCCTCTCGACCACGCCCACTGATGACGTCACGCGGCCCTGGATGATGCATGAAAAATTACGA
>NC_051417.1:32734698-32734811 GCF_015228065.2 Penaeus monodon | reverse complement strand
AGTGGGTATAAGAATCCACAAGAAAAAAAAATGTGTCGGATTCCTTCAAGCGATTGACTCATAAATCGACTGTCAGAATGTAGAACAGCTTGAAGGAATGATTGTAATGAAAG
>NC_051417.1:32733979-32734580 GCF_015228065.2 Penaeus monodon | reverse complement strand
GTCTAGATTCATTCAAATTCAAACACATATATACACACACATTCCCTCACAGAACATGCCACACCTCCTTTCTGCACAACATTTCTCTGAACATGTGAACAACTGAACAGGAGGCCGCCGTAAGCCCATTGAACAGAAGCCGACAGGAAAGTGAGATCTTTATTACGACAAGGCCAGGTATGTATACAGCTTCCATTCACTAACAGTCCGATTTATCCCCGAAATCCGGAGAAAATCGGAGAAAATCGGTACTTGATGGGCACGTGACTTACACGTTCTCTGGCATAGTGTTGTCCGATCAGATTCAAGCTCATTAAAGTACGTCATATCTTAGCCTCCGAAGTGACATGGCTCTTGCCCGAACAGCCAGTCAGCGGAGGTTTATTGCCTGCTGTTTGGCCAGTCAGAGAGCAGGATCCTTGAAGTGTCACGCGGGGGAAAATAAGAGGATTTAGTGTTCTTAGATCTGAGGCGACGCGAGTCTTAAGGCGCGTGTATGTAGGTCTGATTGGGTGAATGGTCGTTGGCCTGATGATGTATAAGTTGTAAAAGCATTCAGAAGATTCAGCTGGTGATCTGGTTGGCTCGCTCTCCATTTGAG
>NC_051417.1:32732886-32733050 GCF_015228065.2 Penaeus monodon | reverse complement strand
CTTGGCACAAGCAACTTTTTGATGTAGCTAAGCAAGTTACCAGCATTTTATACTCTTTAGCAGCTTTACTGAACAGGGAACGAGATCATTAACAGAGGATCTACGCCACGAACAATCAAGGAAATGAATATTGAACATCAAATGGAAATCCTCACGCCCCCCCC
>NC_051417.1:32732689-32732865 GCF_015228065.2 Penaeus monodon | reverse complement strand
TCTTGATCGCTTCTCGACAGAAAAATTCATATTTCGAAAGCTGGTTATCTTTTGCCATTAACCACTGCGCTCCTAATGGTTTCTGCTGAGAAGTGGTTTCGTCTGTTTCGAGATGAATTCGATTTTCTCTGAGGCTTGCTGTTGCTGAGACGTCGGAGTGAGACAGTTTGTGATCT
>NC_051417.1:32731709-32731882 GCF_015228065.2 Penaeus monodon | reverse complement strand
AACAGATAGACAGATAAATCCCTTTTATGAATATCTGATATCTGATTTACATATGCACCTTTTATATTTCTTATTTTGTTATAGTTTTTGTCAAAGAGTCAGTGGATCTCTGTCCTTTATTCCCCTCACAGCAATGGGATCCGATCGCCTGGTTTTGGTGTTTTCTCGGATGC
>NC_051417.1:32731068-32731322 GCF_015228065.2 Penaeus monodon | reverse complement strand
TCTCTTGTCCCTCACTCCTCTCTACCCTTTTACAGAGAACACAATCCCTCCCTTTTTTCAGTCTTTTTTCAGTCTCTCTCTATCTGCACCCTTCGCCTCGCCTCCCACGCGCTCCCCTCTTTTAGCACTCCGTGAATGCGAGAGCGAGCGAGCCACCCGCGGGGGAAGTCCCGGTGACTGAAGGCAACTGAAGCGATTGACTAAAAATCTAAAAAAAAAAGTTCGTATCTAGTGGAAGACGGAAAGGGAGTGAT
>NC_051417.1:32729522-32730873 GCF_015228065.2 Penaeus monodon | reverse complement strand
TTGTGTGTGAGAATGAGAGAGAGAGAGAGTCAACTTAAGTGTCATATTGGACTGTTTGTTAAAATAATTGACGTCAGGTTGGAATATGCTAATTAAGTTGTTCAATTAGGATATAATTGTTGAAAGACATGATGTACAGTGGTTTTAATATATCAAGTAAGTTGTTCATTTGACTTTATATTTATTTAAAAGACTGCTGTTCATGTATTTTATTTATATAATAAACGGCGTTGAGATCGATGCATTTCAAAATTTTAAAAAAATCTCTCTCTTTTACGCTCTGATCTTTTATACATATCAGCTGTAATGAACTGTCTTTATAGCTGATATTTGTGAATGGAAATACCGAAAAAGACACACAAAAACAGTGTCTAATAGCACATCCATCCTTATCAAGGGGGTTCACTTAACACTCTTAAATAATGAGTTTTATAAACATCAAGATTTCGATTAGTTATCTACCACACCCACGGAGGTTTAATGTTATCACTGTTTATATTATATATCACCCTTGTTTACTGAAGCTTGTTATCATCATTACTCTAGCCATCCTTAACTAATGAAGCATATTATTGGCCTTATTTGTCATCTTTATCTAATGAATCTTATTATCGTGATTTCTGTTATCATAATCATCATTCCAACCATCTTTATCAAATGAATTTTATCATAATCATTATAATAATCCTTATTGAATAAACTCATTCAGCTCTTTATTATTATTTAAATCACATTTATCTAATGAAGTTTATTATAATAATCAATCCAGCTATTTTTATCAAATGGATCTTATCATCATTCCAACAATTCTTACAAAATAATCACCATCTTTTTCAAGCCCCTTATACTTTCAACCATCCTTATCAAATGAAACTCGTTATTTTATCATCTTTTCCAATCACTCTTATCATCATCTCAACCATCCTTATCAAGAGAATCTTAACATTATCATTATCTTTTTTAAACCTCATCGTTTCAACTTATCAAATAAAACTCACTTTTGTATCATTTTTAATCACCCTAATCATCCTTTCAACCGTCCTTATCAGATGAAACTCATCCCTATCATCACCTTATCCTACGAAGCCACCTCCCTACTTGACCCAAACATGTCCTAGACACGTGTAGTCGCCCACATCCCTCAGCATCCCCCCGAAGACGCTATAAAGTTCAAGGCTCGAAGTACTGCTGCAAAGTAGGACGTGCGTCGCCGGTCTTCCTGTATAAACAATGGATTCGAATCCTCTTTGAGCTGCCCATGAGAATCTGATCGCGTTTATACATTTTACTTTTTTTTATAGGATTTGGTAGCAAGGTTAGGGCATCGCCTCGACCTGGTAATCTAGCTTGC
>NC_051417.1:32728716-32729490 GCF_015228065.2 Penaeus monodon | reverse complement strand
CAACTCGGTGTTGATGATTTGGCACAGTGCCAGGTGTTATATATACAGTGCCACACCCTTCCTGTGTCAACACGTGCGATCGGGGTGTCTTTTCTGTCTTTTGCTGTGAGTGAGTAGCGAGGAGAAACAGCTAGAGTAACATGGTTGACATTTACGCTGTGGTGAGTAACTGCTCATTTTTGCATTAACATCGCCCTCGTTGACCAGTGAGAAAATTACAGTCTCTTTGAAATCATTTTTATTTTTTGTTTTTTTAAAGAAACCGCGGAAATGTTTTTTTTCTTGTTCTCCTCTCTCTCTCAAATGTCATCCTGTAGTGCCAGCCTTGAGAGTGACACTTGGAGGAACCTGTTCGACGAAGGAAGGGAAACACGCTGACCTGATTTCTTGGGATTCGTTTGCCTGTTCTAGTCCCCCTGGCTCTCTCTTGGCCCTCCACTGGGCCTCGCTTTGCCTTCTGTTGGCCCTCTCTGCCATGGCCCCCCCTCTTTTGGCCTTCTCTTGGCCCGTACCTGCCCTGGCCTCATTTCCCTGGCCCTCTTCTGGCCCTCTCTCGCCTGCTCTCTCTCCCTTGGCCCTCCCTCCCCGTGCTCTCCCCTGGCCCTTTCCTGGCCCTCCCATGGCCCTCCCTCCCTTCGTCGTCCCTTGGCCCTCTCCCCTTTGCCCTCCCTCTCCTTACCCTCCCATGGCAACCCTCCCCTGGGCCCCTCTGAAGACATTTGAAATATGACCTGCCAGTGATCAGGCTAACAAAAAGGAGATAGGGAGAGAGAG
>NC_051417.1:32728150-32728452 GCF_015228065.2 Penaeus monodon | reverse complement strand
TGGAGACGAAGAAAAATTAATATTCATTAACTAGTCATTACTTGTTACTCCTGATTCGGCCTCGTCAATTATCCCAAAGGAGAAATGGAAGGAGAATAGGAGAGTGATGACAAAAGATAGAAAACATTTAGATAGAAAAACCGAAGAACTTAGTCACCGCTCGGTAAATTGTGGCTTTTTGGTTTTTCTGAATCGGACTTGACAATGACCACTCTGGAAAAAAAAGGAAAAGAAATAGATAAGGAAAAATGAGATAGAAAGAGGGGAAGGAAAGAGTGAAGAATGAGAAAGAGGGGTTAAAT
>NC_051417.1:32727143-32727495 GCF_015228065.2 Penaeus monodon | reverse complement strand
CAGCCGCCCTTCACGCCCGTCAGATAATGCACCCAGCTTTCTACACTTTTTTTCCCCTTTTTTTAGACACTTTATATATTTCAGATTGTTATTTTTTAAAATTTCATATACTTTTTGGTTTATTGATTTATCGATTTTCTCTATTTACATTTTCTGTAATTTATATTTATATATTTTTTTCTTTTCTTTTTGTGTTCTTTTTACATTTTCACGTTTTCAACATTCTTATATTTTCCACTTTTTTCAAGCTTAAAGTTTGCAATATTTCTTTATTTGATATTTACATATACTTTTTATATTTTTCATTTTTTTACAAATCTAATCTTACATTTTACATATTCCTACATTTCCA
>NC_051417.1:32726534-32726651 GCF_015228065.2 Penaeus monodon | reverse complement strand
ATTATTCCACGTTAACATAAAAAAAAAAAAATCCTTCGATAGGTTAAAGAGCACATTGTTGCAAAGAAAAAAAAGGTTCATATGCATTATAATTGCAACTGACGGTTTGCAGTAGCC
>NC_051417.1:32724965-32725051 GCF_015228065.2 Penaeus monodon | reverse complement strand
TGCCGTTGTTTTGAATTTATATAAGCAATTATAAGCATTTGATCATAAGCAGAAAATCCTTTTGAATAATTTGTAATCTTTAGCGC
>NC_051417.1:32723797-32724023 GCF_015228065.2 Penaeus monodon | reverse complement strand
TACAAACCACACGACACAATAGACACGCGAGAAAATAAGTAAAAAAAACGGTACCAATTTGCAAGAAACGTACTAAACTGAACGAAAACGAAGACACGTCGCCTAGATAATTCGTACGATCGGCAGCTTCAGTAAAACAGCGCGAATTATGGGGAGCTTCATGCAAAGTGAGAGCTGTTCGTTGGAGCTGGATTTACGCGAAGATAAACTCGGGTGTCGATTACTG
>NC_051417.1:32723063-32723528 GCF_015228065.2 Penaeus monodon | reverse complement strand
TCACACGAATATTTGCAATTCACAATCCACTGCATCTCAACATGAAATAAGTGAAAATCCAATATATTTTCCCCCAGTAAAGTATTATCAATAAATCATTCTTTTTTTGGATTACTCATCTTTGTAATCTTTTAATCTTTTAATGTTGCATCCCCCATAATGGTCCTCTGCGATATTGCATTGCCGTACCGTGGCAATATCTCACGTCTCCTTCAGGAATAAGGAAAATATCTATTTAGTCGATTCAGATCTTTAATTTAATATTGCCTGAAACCTCTATATTCTTTTAACAAGGAAAATAAATCTGATATCATACGAATAATTCTCCTTTTTCATAAATAAAATGTATCAAAGATCATGTGGTCTATACATTCTCTACGAATAATTAGTTTGATTTCGGTTGGTATTTCATTCGCCGCATCCGTTGGCTACACAGGCATAGGCAATCTCTAAATTACTTTGGTA
>NC_051417.1:32722251-32722702 GCF_015228065.2 Penaeus monodon | reverse complement strand
AGTTTATCTTCCTTTTAATTCATCGTTATATTCCCATCCCCATTCTCTGGAAGCGAAAACGATTGATCCATGTTTCTGACGTCGAGAAATTGTTCAGTCGGTCGACTTCACAATCGCCAACTCATTTCTCTGTTGGCTTCCATTTCTTGTTCTCGAGATAATGTATAAGTATAAATTTACACATGCAGATTTCTGATATTTAATACATCAAACGCAGAATTCTTGGTAACACTTTATTAAGTCGCTTAAAAAGCTCTCATTTTTTTTTTCATAATTCACTCATATGTACACCATTGCTTGTTCTGCCTATCTACCAGGGCATAACATCATATTGTCTTGTTCTTGTCTTTTCTGAACTAAAGATTATTTTTTCCCTTGTGTAAATTGTCCATAATACTTTTTTAAAGAGAGGATGATGTGCAAGATCGTTGAAAAAAAGGTATATATTGGC
>NC_051417.1:32721933-32722069 GCF_015228065.2 Penaeus monodon | reverse complement strand
GCTCCGATGTCCAAAGGTGGCGTTGTGTTGCCGAAGATTTATGTCAAGTCCGATTACAAGTCACGTATATATACTATAGACGTTTAACTACGCTTTTATTCATGCCATAATTCCTCTGCGGATAGTTTGATAAAAG
>NC_051417.1:32720960-32721555 GCF_015228065.2 Penaeus monodon | reverse complement strand
ATAGAGAGTACATTATATAACATTACAATAATGGCATCTATTTCTCCACTTTCTGTATCTCTGAACAACCACTGGATTGATCTGTTTATATATCATGTGCAAAAAATAAGAGGTCGAACGAAGAATACACAATTCAAGGTCTTTCTTACATTGATTCCTCTGGAATAGCTACCATTTATCATACCAACTTCTATTGTATAAAAATATCTTGAATATATTATCTCTCTGTGCTAATCTACAGTCAGTCTAACAGTGCATATCTCTGTGTACACTGAACAATTCAGAAATTACAATTCTTAGTGTGGCCGTGATATGTTTTAAAGTATGTTAATCAAATGCGTCTGTCGATAAATGAAGGCCAGCAGATAATGTTACAACAAAGTTTGTTTGTACACGAAATTAAACACTCAAGGGTGTGTTAGCCAACATCAGTTTTGTAAATAAACAAGGTGACTAAAAAATATGTTTATCAAATATTCGTATTTATATGTTTTTATCATTATTATTATCATTTCTATTATTGCTATTTTGTTTAAATGATTCTTTGTGAATTGCTAAATATGCTTAATCAAAGATGTATGTGCGCTGTGGCGAC
>NC_051417.1:32719893-32720573 GCF_015228065.2 Penaeus monodon | reverse complement strand
GAATCCACACAGAAACACATAGACACTATCTCAGCATAAGTGCGTGTATCAGGAAGTCAATTTACACACAAGCATTTTCCCAGATTTAGCTTAACAAGAGAATACAAGAAAAAGAAATAGTATCCCCTATTGCCAATAGAAAAAAAAGGAAAAAAAATGTCCCCTTTCTTATCAGCTTCTCGACGAAACCCGAGTTCCTCTACATCTTACCTTCTACAGAACAGGTCCTTCACACAGCAACAGAGCTCCTCGCCAATCGAAGCTAATGATGTTTTTTTGTGGTTCAGTTTGTCTCTCAGGGTGATGGACGGGGGTCCGATCAGCTAATGACAAATCGCTACGTAGAAAGATTTTTTTTTTTTTTAAATTGAAAAACTTTATAAAGATTGATTTTCAGCTTTGGGGTTTGTTTGGGATTTGTGGTATTGGTATAGAATGCTTGAGGGTAGCGTGTTTTTGTCCTTAATGATTTTTCCTGCTCTGTGTGACGAATCTGGAATAGTCTTTAAAAAGCAATATCGTGTTTTGTGTTTGTAGCTTTATCACTGAGTCCTTGGACGTTACATGTCCTTTTATCAATACTGTTTTTCAACTGGTTGTATGTTCTTTTAGTGGTCTGAAGAAATTGGTAAACACTTCAAAATTATGAAAGCAATTTCGGGTACATTGTTCGTATCAGT
>NC_051417.1:32719205-32719534 GCF_015228065.2 Penaeus monodon | reverse complement strand
TATATATTCTTTCCTTTTATTGAAACATTGTTATCGGTCATTTTCTCTCGTTTACCTGTGAACTTTCAAAGGTGATCTGACGCTTTGTGAATGCAATGTTGAGATCGATTTTACAGCTATATTAAGTCAAAATACAAATGTAGTTACGATATTAACATTTGAACACTTGTAGATGTGAAATTGATATTCTATAACCATCTGATATATTTCTTAATTCTTAATTAACATATCTCACAAAAGAAAAAAAAATCTTCAAAAACTAAAGGCAAATTAGCCAAGGATAAGTGAAAATAGAGAGAAGGATGAAAAAAAGAGTAAATAATGATATA
>NC_051417.1:32718876-32719140 GCF_015228065.2 Penaeus monodon | reverse complement strand
TCACTTTCAGAAATTAAACATAGTTATCCCAATTCGAAAAGTTCAATTATCCTTTTTTTTAACACGAATCCCTCACATTATTCTCACCATCTGTTTTGACGTCTGTGCCTGCCATTAATGTTAGAAGTGATGTGGAGAAGGAATGTTTAAGTGGCAGCAAATGACCTTATCTCGGCCCGTGTGTTAAGTTCAAAGGCAGCTGGGGATGAGGAGATAACAGCTGGAAAATTATGAAGTTAGAAGGAAGTTTGCTTGTAATGGATA
>NC_051417.1:32718600-32718711 GCF_015228065.2 Penaeus monodon | reverse complement strand
AGGGGTGTGTGTTTAAGAAGGGGTTAATTACCAAAAGGAATTGTTGGAAGAAATTATTTGCGTAATTGATTATAGTGATCATATTAGGCCTACTGATATTTGCATCAGTTA
>NC_051417.1:32716834-32717135 GCF_015228065.2 Penaeus monodon | reverse complement strand
CTCATATTCAGAACGTTAACACCAGCCACCTTCAAGAAGCCAAGGAAACAGACGGAGTGACTTCGTTGCAACCGGCTTGTGAAAGCAACATTTAAAGGATTTTTTTCTCGGTTTTCTTGGTAAATAATTCACTCCCGAACACGGCCGAGGAGGACAGGAAGCCTCGACGAGAAGGGAAGCTGTGAATAATTTAGAAGGGTTTCAACACGGCGTGAGTCGGCGGTCGCTGGAAGGTGCTTTCGCCTTCTCAAAAATACGGGCGGGGAGGCTCATTGGTTAATCTGTATCAGGGTGTCGTGTG
>NC_051417.1:32716201-32716368 GCF_015228065.2 Penaeus monodon | reverse complement strand
TACTGTAGAAAACACAACTCTTGCATATAAAGTGTAGTTTTCTCTACACAGATATGGAAAATAAAACTTCCGTAGCCTTGTAATAATGATGATGATAAAAAAAAGAATCCTGATTTGTTGAAAGTTCATGGTCCTAATGACCCGCTATAAGATTAGGTAACGGGGAG
>NC_051417.1:32716038-32716177 GCF_015228065.2 Penaeus monodon | reverse complement strand
TATATATATTCAGAAACCGGGTTTTTCAAGGATTACTCAGGTTTTGGTTCCTTTGGTGTCCCGTTTAAAGATCAGAATTTTGTCTTTGGAATATAAGCCGATGCAGAGGTCTCTTGCTCTAAGGGATTGGTGTAATTTG
>NC_051417.1:32715385-32715694 GCF_015228065.2 Penaeus monodon | reverse complement strand
GTGTGTGTGTGTGTGTACAACAAACAATTTTAGTCTCTTAAACAACAGACCTTGGAGTAGCTTATTTGCCCATGACAAATACGTGCTCTTTAAACGGCCCGTTTAAATAGCATGTATCTAAACGGGAATATTCTGACGGCGAATTCAGCTGACCTCCGGGGCCCTGGAGAGCAGCATATATCGGTCGGAGGAGGAGGAAGGACTAGATCCTGCGGGTCCTTGAAAAATCGGGTCGAATGAATGTATCGGCTCATTTTTTTTACACGTTACCTAATCCTATAACAGGGCTTTTAGAGTGGGACATTATGT
>NC_051417.1:32714558-32714880 GCF_015228065.2 Penaeus monodon | reverse complement strand
CACGCACGCAGACACTCACTTTTCATCACGCGAGCGACCATAGACAACTCCTCTCCAGAGGCCTGCACACGTTCGCCTCGCAATGACGTAATAACTCCTCCTTACGTTCAAGAGAGGCAATACACGATTCCATGCTAGAGGGATTTATGGACTGATGGAGTTTCCGTGATGATCTGCCCACTTTTACGGTGGCGTCGCGTTTGGCGGGGTTGAAGGGGAGGGGGGGGGGGATGACTGGGAAGCAGCAGCTGTTTTTCTCTTTCTTTTGTTGCGGTGTTGAATTAAGATGCTGATAGGGCTTTGGGTTATGCGGGAGGGGGGC
>NC_051417.1:32713992-32714286 GCF_015228065.2 Penaeus monodon | reverse complement strand
TTCCCGAAAATTGTTTTTAAGAAATGATACTATCATTAAACGTCATACAGACATCTGTAAAATTATATGATCTGTTTCCATGAAATGGTTTTGATACAGTCGTAATTTTTTTTTTTTAAATAATAGAAAATCATGGAAGTACATTAGCACAAGCCGATATTAGAGAGAAAAAGATATATTTACGGTACGTGCAAAAGTCATTTGCATTTAGATCCATTCAGGATATATGAAAAATATGGAGATACATTAAAAGGAACACATTTTTATAAGTAAAGTACATATACATATATACTA
>NC_051417.1:32713518-32713809 GCF_015228065.2 Penaeus monodon | reverse complement strand
CTTCTATTTGCAATTAGAACCGATACTTATGAAGCAATTTCTGTATCAATATTATGAATTAATTTACGTTATTCAAATTATTAATTAGGCCTGCAATTAAATATTTCTCCTTCTCTCTTCCATCCGTTTTTTTTTTCGAACGATTACGTAGAATGACACAATTTTTTCCGTATATTGTTTTTAAGAAATGATAATGTCATTAAACAGACAGACAACAATAAAAGGCCTTGTTTCCATGAAATGCTATTGGTAATTGGTCACACTGATAAGAGTCACACCTAAAATGTTTTT
>NC_051417.1:32713123-32713322 GCF_015228065.2 Penaeus monodon | reverse complement strand
TTCATCGGAGGTTTCTCCTCTCTTTGTAGAAATATAAGTTTTCATATATGTTCATGCGCTTAGTACCATGTTAAAGCGATTAATTTGAGAGTCTGTTTGCTTTCGTTGACGTTGGACTAAAATAATCACAGCAAAATGTAAAAGTCATTTGCATATTCATCCAGTAATGTGCTTTATAAATTTTATTGGTTCGCTTTAG
>NC_051417.1:32712443-32712598 GCF_015228065.2 Penaeus monodon | reverse complement strand
ACAGGATTACAGCACATCCTTGGGATTAAGGAGAAAAAGTTCTGGCAGATGCTTTAGCAGGAGAGCCGCCGTTCGGAAATACACGAACGTAAAGTTTTCTCTTGGAGATTACGAGGGGCTACGTGGGCAAAGGTTTCTTTAGCATTTGGCTTCGT
>NC_051417.1:32711253-32711441 GCF_015228065.2 Penaeus monodon | reverse complement strand
GCGCAAGACTCCGCTCGTTCTGAATCCCGCGGCCTGAGCCTAGAACAGGCCTTCAGTAGTGCCGGCATTAATCACAAGGGAAGTGAAAGGCCTCTGTAGTCCGCTGTTACTTTTGCTTTGCTGGACGGTTGGGCCATTTATACACGGCTGTCTATTTGGCCCACGGAGCGCACCCGCGTAGAGGCAGG
>NC_051417.1:32710447-32711029 GCF_015228065.2 Penaeus monodon | reverse complement strand
GTTCTCTGTAAATCAAACATTTATCAGCCAGATGCCTTTGTAACTGTCTCTTCCTATCTCCGTCTTTTATCATGCATAATTTACATCTCTCCCTTTCGCCACTAATACACGGTTTCAACATTATGTCTCTCATTCTCTCCCTCAGTACAAGCCTCATTATCTGCCGTAACTACTTGTATATTCAACATATTTCAATTTCCCAATTACAATAGTACCTACACTGCCTTATAAACGTAAACACCGCATACGTTATATCGCTATAAACCACCAGACCTTTGCTTTTTACAAACACAATGGTTCGTTAGAGTCTCAAACACATCAGCAGGTCCCTTATTTGTTTAAGTTAACGTACCTGTTACCTTTACTGAGATTTTTTCTCTCTAAAAAGAGCAAAAACAGACTTATGCTCTGTTGCTCGGAGATAAGATGCTAGATAATTAATTTGCATATAGCAAAATATGTTCGCTATGTTTAATATCTTCTGATGTTTCGGTAATCATATGTTTGTCCTAATAAGTGTTAATAAAATTTCCATGCACTTTAAAAGTAATGCATTGTGCGTTTTTTTTTTTTATCTGTATT
>NC_051417.1:32709639-32710356 GCF_015228065.2 Penaeus monodon | reverse complement strand
AATAAACTCCACTAAAAAAGCACACACACAAAAACACCAAGAAAAGCAAAAAAAGCGTGGTACTGTTTTTTATCTGGCTGTGGCGAAAGTCAGCCAAGAAGGTTACACTGAAACAGCTGCTAAAAAAGATCGAGAAATAAATTTGAAGCATAACAACCGAATCGAAAAAAAACCAGCTAGTGATAACTACTAATTACAAGATTTCATATTGCTACGACAAGTGTTTGTTGCATGTCACATTATGTAACAGGTCCAGAGATCTCGAAATGCGCTCTTTCTTGTCACAGTCAGAATCAGGTTGGGGATGACACAGAAAAATCGCCTTGTTATTGACAGTGTTTCGATCTGTAAAATCGATACCAGATGTTTTTTTTCGCTGTTGCTTTCAGTAACTATTTTTTTCTCGATTAATTTATTCTTCCTCAAAGAAAAGCAAATCATTACTCGCTTATGTGAATTCGAGGAATTAAAATCGAAAACTTGGGGAATTGATTAATGCGAAACCCTCCAAAGCAGCAACGCAGAGAGAAGAAACAAATGAAGCTGACGCTGCGCAATAATCGTGTGCAGCGAAGGAATCGGAATCGATCCAGATGACAATGTTTCTCGTTCTTATAGCCGTCTTGTTGATGCGTTCATTGTTTCTCCTTTTTTTTGTTTGCGATTGGATCCTTTTTTACGACCGCTTTGTATCAAATTCTTTTTTATCTGTTTAAT
>NC_051417.1:32709032-32709558 GCF_015228065.2 Penaeus monodon | reverse complement strand
TTTAAAAAATCGTTGTCGAGATATGTTAACACACGGCACAACCAGAAACTTGTTTGGCTAATATTGTTCTTAACATTCGAATCAAGGAATTAGATTCTATCTATGAGGTTTATCGTCTTTGATTTATATTTCCCCTTAACATCATCATTACATTGCTATTAGAATTATCATAAACATCTTGCAATTGCGCTGACACTCTCGGATCAATTACTTAACACGAATTGACACAGAAGATCAAACAACACAACTTAACCACACTTAACACCTAAACAGTCAACATCATTCATCAATTAAGTGAACCTTACACCTAAAAAAAACGTTTCAGCGTTACACTTAGCTCTCGACACAAGACGATGACACAACAAATGAAACAAAATTATACAGAGTGAGCAAACAGTGACAGTTCTTAAGACATCATGATATTTGTCGAGTTCCCACTTTCTCTCCTGGCGCTATTTCAGAGCACAGAGCAATCTCGAAGACATGTGTACGTAGTAAACAATACGTGAACAAACAGGGCTACAAC
>NC_051417.1:32708703-32708880 GCF_015228065.2 Penaeus monodon | reverse complement strand
CTGTTGAAGAAGAAATGTATAAACACAAGGAGACAGAACAATGAGATGGTTGTTTAAATGTAAATATGAGAGAGATTGATGGTTTTAGATCAAGAGAAACGCGAAGGACATGTGTTTCAGTAATCATTTATTTACTTATTTATCCCATTTTTATGGAGAGCAACATGTCAGCAAGAT
>NC_051417.1:32708541-32708662 GCF_015228065.2 Penaeus monodon | reverse complement strand
CTGTTGTTACATAGATGGTACATGAGCACTCTGACCGGCTTGGCATGTAAATATTTTATCAGTTTGATGAGTAATAGAACCGGTCTTTCAATTAGAGAAATGTAGTTCTTTACGCGCAAAT
>NC_051417.1:32708083-32708250 GCF_015228065.2 Penaeus monodon | reverse complement strand
CGCTATTTATCCCTGTCTACGCATATCGAAATCAAGTTCTGGAAATGACAAACCAATAACAACGAACGAAAGACGATAACACTCCATATAACGAACACCTGCAGATAACAGATAAGGTAACGAGGCTTTGGCGTGACAGCGGACTACCGGCTAAATAGGTCAATGTC
>NC_051417.1:32705183-32706734 GCF_015228065.2 Penaeus monodon | reverse complement strand
CCCACTCCTTCTCCTCCCCACTCCCTCTCCTCCTCACCCCCTCTCCTCCCCACT
The DNA here is from genome assembly GCF_015228065.2 of Penaeus monodon. Taxonomy (NCBI): domain Eukaryota; kingdom Metazoa; phylum Arthropoda; class Malacostraca; order Decapoda; family Penaeidae; genus Penaeus; species Penaeus monodon. The sequence continues at coordinate 32,706,680 of NC_051417.1, read as the reverse complement.
CCCTCTCCTCCCCACTCCCTCTCCTCCCCACTCCCTCTCCTCCCCACTCCCTCTCCTCCCCACTCCCTCTCCTCCCCACCTCCCTCTCCTCCCCACTCCCTCTCCTCCCCACCTCCCTCTCCTCCCCACTCCCTCTCCTCCCCACTCCCTCTCCTCCCCACTCCCTCTCCTCCTCACCCCCTCTCCTCCCCACTCCCTCTCCTCCTCACCCCCTCTCCTCCCCACTCCCTCTCCTCCCACTCCTTCTCCTCCCACTCCCTCTCCTCCCACTCCCTCTCTCTCTCCTCCCACTCCTCCCACTCCCCTCTCCTCCCCACTCCCTCTCCTCCCCACTCCCTCTCCTCCTCACCCCCTTTCCTCCCCACCCCTCTCCTCCCCACTCCCTCTCCTCCCCACTCCCTCTCCTCCTCACCCCCTTTCCTCCCCACCCCTTTCCTCCCCACTTCCTCTCCTCCCCCCTCCCTCTCCTCCCACCCCCTCTCCTCCCCCTCCCCTCTCCTCCCCACTCCCTCTCCTCCCCACTCCCTCTCCTCCCCACTCCCTCTCCTCTCCACTCCCTCTCCTCCCCACTCCCTCTCTTCCCCACTCCCTCTCCTCCCCACTCCCCTCTCCTCCCCACTCCCTCTCCTCCCCACTCCCTCTCCTCCCCCTCCCTCTCCTCCCCACTCCTCTCCTCCCTACCCCCTCTCCTCACTCCCTCTCCTCCCCACTCCCTCTCCTCCCCACCCCTCTCCTCCCCACTCCCTCTCCTCCCCACTCCCTCTCCTCCCCACTCCCTCTCCTCCCCACTTCCCTCTCCTCCCCACTCCCTCTCCTCCCCACTCCCTCTCCCCACTCCCTCTCCTCCCCACTCCCTCTCCTCCCCACTCCCTCTCCTCTCCACAGCCAGGAAAGTCACCTCGGAAACACCCACCCTTATCCTCCCCATTCTCCCCTTCCCTCCTCGCACCCCTCCCGATTCCCTCCACTTAACACTTAACACTTAACAGAAGTGCATCCAACTACCTTTCCACGCCCCTTAACACTTAACATTCCCCTCCCCTCATTTAACACTTTACAGAAGTGTATCCAACCACCTCCCCACGCCCCTTAACACTTAACACTTAAGTCCACTCAATTAACACTTAACAGAAGCGTATCCAACCACCTTCCCTTAACACTTAACACTCCCCTCCCTTCAATTAACACTTAACAGAAGCGTATCCAACCACCTTCCCTTAACACTTAACACTCCCCTCCCTTCAATTAACACTTAACAGAAGCGTATCCAGCCTAACACGGGGGAAGTACACACAACACACACCCTCTTTCTCTCGACCTTCCCGTGAAAGTACACGAGAGACCTTCGGCGAGTCCTTACCTCGGAGCGCAAATTAGTTGAGGTCGGCCAAAATATGTGAAAATGACACTGAAATTGGCGATTATGCCTCATCTTTTTTTTAAACGTTTTAATTTGGCCATTTGCGTTACTCTGTGTGAGTGTGGTTATGATGGAGA
>NC_051417.1:32705024-32705148 GCF_015228065.2 Penaeus monodon | reverse complement strand
AATCGTTCATCGTCATGGGTACGGTTTCGGTCGTTAGTTGTGCTAGGAGCTGATGACGATGCGAGAGGAATGTTATTGTTACGTTACATTATCAATGTCTATATTTGTTTGTTTGTTTATTCAC
>NC_051417.1:32703843-32704556 GCF_015228065.2 Penaeus monodon | reverse complement strand
ACCATTTATATTTTTGTGAGGTGTGGCAATAACTCCATACAATAATTTTCTGTATTCCTTAATAGGCAATGGTGACGTAATACACTCTCTGATTACGTAAATGTGGAGCCTCATATGAATTGTTCATCGCGGTTGATGTGCAGAAGTTTACCGGTTAGTTGTCTTTGTATAAAAAGGTGAGTTTTTGTCATAATTGATTTAAAATTTGCGGTTCTGTCCCTCAGTGTCTGTCAAGGTAAGCTCGTCGTGGTACATAATTTCGTATCTTCATTTTATATCTTAATTATTTTGACTGTCTAACCCTTTCTCTTTCTCGCTGGGTATTCAAAGATTCATCATTGTTAACCGATATATCAATTCTGTTGCATTACATTTTCTAATAAAATGTTCTGTTATATGCTTACTTTTTCACGGAAATGATACAGGTATAACGTCATATTATTAGACAGCGTTCATTACTATTTCAATACCGCTTTGGCAAAGGAGATGAAGCAATTGCAAATGTGAAATTGCTAGTGCACCATCTTCCTCAAATTTGTTTTCGACCGGGAAACACAATAGACCTCACTCTTCAGAAACCATGCATGAGGAAATATAACTTTTACTAATAATCACAGCTCGAATCAGCATAAGATGGACAGTCCAAAACACCAGGTAATATTTCAAGAAACGCTAGACGTCGGGAAGGGAAAGGAAATCGTGTATCACTTGAC
>NC_051417.1:32703690-32703791 GCF_015228065.2 Penaeus monodon | reverse complement strand
AAGCAGTACCTTCTGCGTAACAATCACACGGGCCGGATCATCATGACCTTAAAAACTGGGATGGATTTTCATGCTTTCCTATCACTTCACCTTCACTTGAT
>NC_051417.1:32703513-32703647 GCF_015228065.2 Penaeus monodon | reverse complement strand
TTCCCTTCCCTTGAACCCACAGCGAAACCTCGGCCGTATGTACCCTCCCTGTAAATAAGGTCGATTTTCTGATGCAACGCTACCTCTCTCTCGCCCTTCTGGGAGTTGATAGGATTGGAGGGTTTACTCAGAAG
>NC_051417.1:32703280-32703419 GCF_015228065.2 Penaeus monodon | reverse complement strand
TGGGGGCGTAGAAAGAGAGGGGGAAACGTAGGGGGGGGACGAGAGAGTCACGTGGGGAGGGGGAGGAGGGGGAAGAGGATCAGTGATGGGAGAAGGGAGAGCGAAGGGAAGGGTGTTGGCGAGAGGGTCATGCAGTGCT
>NC_051417.1:32702879-32703231 GCF_015228065.2 Penaeus monodon | reverse complement strand
AAGAGTGAGCTCTAGAGAGGAGGGAGTTAGCGAAAGGGAAGGGGAAGAGAATGAGGATTCTTGTAGCAAAGGAAGGAAGAGGAAACCCACAGAGAGAAGAGAAGAAAAGAGGAATGGCGAGGGGGTAGGGGGGGGGAGAGGCAGAGTCCTAAAGAGAGCCAGATCGGGGGGGGGGGGAAGCGTGGGCGGGGGGCGCTGGCCACTGGTTCCGGTGATGAGGACGGCCGTGGGCGGACGAGAGCGGGAGCGAGTAATGAAGGGTCTGGGCTGAGTAATGTGAAAATTGCGGACGACGTGCGGACGCTAATGGCGGAGGCCTAGCGTTCCCCCTCGAGGCCTCCATGCCATGCGC
>NC_051417.1:32702495-32702598 GCF_015228065.2 Penaeus monodon | reverse complement strand
TCGAGGCGCTGTATGGCTTTGGGAGGCGTTGAGGCGTGGGGGGTTGATCATTACAGTAATTCACTATTGGATTTGCAAGAGAATTCCTCTCTCTCTTATCAAA
>NC_051417.1:32702178-32702269 GCF_015228065.2 Penaeus monodon | reverse complement strand
GATAAAGATAATATTGTTGTGTGTTGTGTTTTTTGTGTATAAAAACAAGAAAAACACATAACATATATATTATGACAATAAATTATAATAA
>NC_051417.1:32701365-32701494 GCF_015228065.2 Penaeus monodon | reverse complement strand
ATTGCATGGTCGAGGCGCTGATTATGGCTTAGTCTGAGGCGGCTGGTCAGGGTTTGGATCAATTACAGTAATGTCCACGTATTGCATCTTGCAATGGAAGAATTCCCTCTCTCTCTTTCTCTCTTTAAT
>NC_051417.1:32699728-32700331 GCF_015228065.2 Penaeus monodon | reverse complement strand
CATCCGCACTTATTCGAATAACTAGTTAACTTTTTTTTTTTTTAACTGAGGTTTATTCTTATTCTTTTTGCTTTGATATTAAATTCCTAAATGTTAACCAATTCACAATCTTGCTTAATAGTCTTCCCGTACTACACACTATTCATATCTATCAAATATCTCTCAAATATCTATCAAATATCTATCAAATATCTATCAAATATCTCTCAAAAACAACAAACATACTTACGCCTCTGCACAGGATAAATCAAACACCTACGCCTTAATTCATCCTTAATATCAAAACCACTATTGCTTTCGTCTTAAAAAAAACATTATTTTTTTTTTCCCATAAATAAATAACAAACGCGCAGTAAACAAAGGGTGACATCCATTTTACATAAATGTGGGACATAACACGGTCATCATTATTAAGTAGGGACGTTGCAAAGTCTCATTGCACACTCGTTGGACTCATTATTGCACTTGATAAATGATAATATGCAACGCAACCCGTTTAACCTACGGCTCAGTATGATGCCCAGTATTAGAAGTCTTTTGTGATAATTTGTCATGATTATTAGTAAAAGTTCACCGCATTTAGAAATTACACTGGTCATGGAC
>NC_051417.1:32698833-32699023 GCF_015228065.2 Penaeus monodon | reverse complement strand
TTCAATACGGCCTAAACCTGCCTGTGGTATTTTCGTTGAAGAATACGATTATTATCTTGGTTTGATAAATCGTCTGGCAAATTCTCGCTCGTTGTTCGTTTCAGATCTCTCCAGGTGTTTTAACTTTCACCCTAAACACCTTTTTTAATTCGTCTAGATTATTTTCTTTAAAAAAATGCAGTAGGGTGTG
>NC_051417.1:32698652-32698798 GCF_015228065.2 Penaeus monodon | reverse complement strand
CCTCTCAACGGGTGGGCTTTTTATGTCATATATGAAATTGAACGAGAAAAGAATATCGTCAGTAAAAAAAAAAAAAGGATTCAGATCCCTCTATTTCGAATAGAAATGGATTTACAACAACAGACAAACATAAACAAATTATTCCC
>NC_051417.1:32698187-32698558 GCF_015228065.2 Penaeus monodon | reverse complement strand
TCACGATCCCGATCCAGTACATAGCTATTAACACAGCCTTCCCCTCATTTATTGTTCATCTGTTCACCTGCCTGTCTTTTTAACCATCCCCTTGAGACAACACGCGACAAGGGCGATTCCCCGTTGTGGTCAAGGATGCTCCGCGATGACTCAAAGGGAATCGATGTTTGTTCTCACGTTCAATTTCTTTACGACGCCGCGGCCATCGCCTCGCTTGCCTACGAGGCTTGTGGTTCGGGGGAAACGTATGCAAGGCAGTTTCTTTTCTTCTTGAATTCGAGAGAGAGAGTGTGATTCGTTTGAAGTCTTCGGTACGTTATTTATTAGTTTATACCACTGTAATGTTTTTTTTTAGTTTTTTTAGTAAGTGC
>NC_051417.1:32697674-32698042 GCF_015228065.2 Penaeus monodon | reverse complement strand
GACCGGATTTAAGTGATTTGCTTTAAGTTGTTTTGGAGGTCAGTAAAGACGATTAGAATGCTTTCAGAGTATTAATGCATTTATTTATTTCAAACTGATACAGGGAACATTATACACGACTGGAAATCTATAAAGTATATATATATATAAGATTTTAAGTCAGTATGAAGGTAAGTTCGAGCAAATACGATAAGATTCATAATCTTTCTTAAGTTGATATGAGGATCAGTACACACGATTCGATTTCTTTTCAAGTATAGATATCATGATCTGTATATTTCGTTATTAGGATCAGTATAAACGACTAGAATGCATTTTAAGTACGTCATTTGTTTTATGTTGTGATGTGACTTGACGAAGGGCTATAG
>NC_051417.1:32697480-32697637 GCF_015228065.2 Penaeus monodon | reverse complement strand
AAAAATAAGTGGGTTAACGAGACGGAAGCAGAACTGAGAAAATGTTTCCTTCAAAAGCAGTGGGTTTCGTGTGCGGATGCCCCCTAATCTAGGTTAGAAAAGTATGCCATTTCACATTCTCACTCTTTCTCGCTTTGCTTTTTTATCATTTAGCCTT
>NC_051417.1:32696426-32696582 GCF_015228065.2 Penaeus monodon | reverse complement strand
TCGCTTATCTGCGATCGCCCCTCGGCAACTTCGATGCCCGGAATACCCGAGAGCACTGTCATCGAAAATAATGGTCCTCCTTTTGGGAAATGCATTCCACGGTTTCAAGGTCGTTTCGCAAGCGAATGTGGCCCTCCCGCTACCCCCCTAAGAGCG
>NC_051417.1:32695380-32696405 GCF_015228065.2 Penaeus monodon | reverse complement strand
CTTTTCTCTCCGCGCGAAAGTAGAATTTTCTCCCTGGCACCCAAGGAAAAGGCAGCCGGTCCGTCCTTGCGCCTTTTAAGTCTACCTTCGCTCCTCCCATAGCCGTCGGCGCCGCAGCCACGGCTTTGAATATGTCACGGTCGTGTTTGCCTATTCAACACATACCACAATGGCCCCTTCCGCGAGATAGTATTGGCTCAAGACGGCTCTTAATGCCATCAGCAAACACGTAAAAATGCAGCTCGACGCGGCGGGAACAGAGATGGCCAAATCTCCCCTTGCGGAATGCTGGCTCGCGCTTCCCGTTTTCTATGAGCCCCGTCGAGGCCGAGATCTTGACAGCTCCGCGAGACGAACCGGTCCCCAGTTGGCTCCGGACCACCACACGAGCGGGACACGGGAACTATTGCCTCAACTTGGTCGCAACGGAGGTGTGCCGAGTGAAAGCGAAAGGATAAAGCGTGTGTTAGAGGGCGTTTTGGGGAAAGGATTATAAGTTTGCCTAAAAAAAAGAATATATATATAATTAGATGTGTTGTGAAGATTAAAAATAATAAAATAAATGAATAAGAAGGAAAACCAACACTTATCGAAAGAGATCAGATGTGGTGTTAAAAATCTTATCTAATACGTGGCATATCCCAGAAAATTTAGCCAAAATGTCAAGTGAACTTTAATACCCTTTATTTAAATGTTGGGCTGTGAAGCTAACGGAACCAACCGCCATTAAAAATAAATCAATCGACAAATCCCTCAGTCCAAGCTATAAATCTCCGGCAAACGTTTCCAGCAACAGCATCATGGGCGTGAGAAGATCGTGGGCGTCGAGGGGCGGGTGGATGACGTTACTCGTCCTCCTGGTCGCGGGCGTACCTGCCTCGAGAGCGCTAAACAGGAGGTCGGCAGCAGCTGACCCCACGCCCGTCGCGAAGCCCAACCTTGCTGCCCTCAGCGGACTCGGCGGCCTCAGCGCGCTAGCAGGTGAGTGTGTAAAGCTTCGAGCCGGGAGATGGGCGCACAGCACG
>NC_051417.1:32694778-32694900 GCF_015228065.2 Penaeus monodon | reverse complement strand
TCAAAGTTAGAAAATTAAGACAACAAATCTTGGGGAATATACTAGAAAAAACAACACATATAAGTTATAGTTTGATTTAGAAAGAAAAGCCTACATATCTTTGAGAAATAGAGAAGAAAATA
>NC_051417.1:32694296-32694616 GCF_015228065.2 Penaeus monodon | reverse complement strand
GAGCTTCTGGGGAAATACAGAAGGCAATAGAAGTAGAGATAAAATTTATAGGTTATAAACAGATTTAGAACAGATTAGTCTTCATATTTCAAAGCAAGAGAAGAAGAAATCGAAACGGAGATGAAATACGAATTGGATGAAGAACGAATGGCCTTCATAGCTCCGGAGGGGATCTTGACAGGAAGGACACAGAAATGAATAAATGTGAATAACACATGAAGAAGACTGATGAAGGTCGCGATGCTATGGAATAACTGATGAAAAGAGGATTAAAAAAAACGCTTGGAAAAATATGCATATTAGATTATTTTATTGTATAT
>NC_051417.1:32693971-32694258 GCF_015228065.2 Penaeus monodon | reverse complement strand
AAATGAAAAATTACTCAACTGGTCCGCTAATAAGAGCAGATGCCAACGAGGTCCTTTTTGCGAACGGGAGACAAGTAACAAGAATGGTGATAAATCTATAAATAGAGAATGTTGCATAATGCAGATGGTAGAGAAAGGGGGCGATGGTATAAGAGAATAACTGTATGTTGAAGGAAATGGAGTAAGATAGAATGCGTGATAAAGGAGAAAGAGAATAATGCTTGAAATGCAATAAAGGACGTTTGTAAGGAGAAGGAGATAAAGGTTATGCAAGGAAAATATCAAAG
>NC_051417.1:32692893-32693202 GCF_015228065.2 Penaeus monodon | reverse complement strand
AATACACCCACACTGCACAAAATCGTAAATAATATATTATCCAACAAAATCCTCCTGCCGAGACCGACGCTCGTGGATTATTACTTATGGTCACGTTGAAATCTCTTCAATTATTTTTTTCGATTTTAAAGAGAATCGCTTGCTTATTCCTTTTCCTTTCTCATCAAAACTGCGATGAACCGAAATGCTTTTCTTATGGTGTCTATGGTTCAATTATGGGGTCAAGTTGTTATTCTTTTTAAATGCTTATTGTCTTTATGATTTTTTATCGGGATCATGATTTTCTGATATTGGATATCGTAAACGCTG
>NC_051417.1:32692174-32692389 GCF_015228065.2 Penaeus monodon | reverse complement strand
GGGCCCGAGTTTAGCTAATCTTTCCCTCATAATTAATAAGTGTAATGTAGCGTGGAAATCGGTGTTCATCTTGCGGTTGGAAACTGCTTAATAATCTCAGTTCTCGACAAAAGGGAATTTGTCTTAGAACCGCGTTTGAATATTTATTGTGGGTTGGTGCGTGACCCTTATTTTGGTTGGGTAAAGTTTGAAAAATTTCCTTCTCTGTAAAATCG
>NC_051417.1:32691056-32691777 GCF_015228065.2 Penaeus monodon | reverse complement strand
ATATGTTTGATGCATTATTTCATACATACATGAGAATCATGTAAATATGCGTCTGTACTGGGATATACAATATATTTATTATTTTTTTTTTTTACTTAATTTCATGCATGATGTTATCAATTACGAATTAAAGGGAATGTTTAAAATTATATATTGTATCAAAATAGATCAGTTGTACTTGTATTGCATTATCTATTCTGCAGACTTTTTATCTTTCCCAAAACATATGCTTCTGTTGATTTAACTTGACTGTTATATTTCATGCAAAACATGTTGAGAAATATGATTTAGTTTATCTATTAAATATAGTTCGATACGTTGCAATTTTCCAGCCAATATAATATTCAGATTACAATAATAATAGATCGAGTATCCTTTTTAATCAATTTAGATAATCTATATCACTATTTCATTACATCCTCCATAAAAAAAAGATAAATCAAATTAGCAAGTATTTTATCAACATCATCAATATAAATAATCTATTACAGGTTCGATTATCCAATTATTCCCTCCTGTTTCACTTCATTAAATATATTTTTCTCATGTTTCACTTGATTATCACATCTCCTTTTTGAACCTTGTTATTGCGACTTCTCTCTGCCACGATTTCTGAAGATTTTCCGCGGATTTTTTCTCGTTATGGAATGAAGATGTTTAGGGAGAAGATAACGGATGGTTAATCTATTTATTTTTCCTCGTAGCGGTTTGAAAATTTGTG
>NC_051417.1:32690663-32690778 GCF_015228065.2 Penaeus monodon | reverse complement strand
GGAGGACTGTTATATCATTACCGTTATATCACTATCTCTTTATGCTCATAATTGATGCGTATCATTAAAGATATTCATCAACTTACCACACGTTTACTCCCTTACGTGTTTTCCT
>NC_051417.1:32690443-32690630 GCF_015228065.2 Penaeus monodon | reverse complement strand
TAATTTCATTTACATTAAACGAACTGTTACTAACAAAGAACGTTTTAACTGCAAAACGAATGATGGAATTTTATAAAGAAGCGTTTTTGTAAATTTATCGATATTTTCTTCGCTTGGAGAAACAAATAGATTTTGATGTGCGAGTTTATAAAGTGCGTATCAAGTGAAAGGGAAATGTGTCTGGCAC
>NC_051417.1:32690268-32690379 GCF_015228065.2 Penaeus monodon | reverse complement strand
AGTGCATGTAGAACCGTGGTTTGGTATCATGTGTTAATATGGATGTCTTTATATGTTATTAAGTTATTAATCTAGTTATATATCTTTTTCTATTTATTTGCCATTAGATTA
>NC_051417.1:32689558-32690112 GCF_015228065.2 Penaeus monodon | reverse complement strand
GAAACTTATCATCACCATTACCAACATTCTCCTTATCATATCATATCTCCCGAATAAAGCCAGGAATTAAAACCCCTCTATGTCATTAAAGAACCCACCTCCGCTCCCGCGTGGCCTAATATGGAAGCCCCCGAACCTGCTACAGATTCGTAAAGAAACCTCGCTTGCCAAATCGAAAACTGAATTCCATTTTGTCAAATTACACAGCCCGAGGCCAAGCGCAAGATCCTGAACTGGTCAGAGAATCTCGATGAATGGCGGGTGATTGATGTCCCGGTGCCTCGTACGTACTTCCGAAGTTCGTATTTCAAGCCTTCATGATCACCAGCCTTAAAAACGAATGTGGTTTAGCACTGTGAGCGGACGACCTACTGAGTATGCCTGTGTGACTACTCTCACTTTCTTCATGCGAGACGGCGAGGCGGACGGACCCCCGTTTTCTTTACGTCGAGCTCATGGTGGAAGGGGGAGGGGGAGACTCTCCTAAAACTACTCTAAATAAATGATTTCCTTAAGAATTAGCTGCCTGAAGATAACTTGATATGTGATTTGAG
>NC_051417.1:32689235-32689526 GCF_015228065.2 Penaeus monodon | reverse complement strand
TAGCGCATAAAAGGTGAAAAGTTATATATACACCTACTTCTTTGTGCTTAGCTTATTTTCTATTCTTTCGTAAATCACTTTCAGAAACCCAGTTAATGGGAACTTCCATCTTTCTGGTCATGGATTGGACTGATATCGATTGGCTAATCACGATTCGTTCTGGAAGACTTTACGTGAATTATAAAGGCCTCAGTGTTTACCAGACGGGGCCGTCTTTTCTCCCCAGCTCGCAAGTGGCTTTGGCTTCAGGCGATATTCCGAAATCGTACAACCAATATATCTTTGTGTCGC
>NC_051417.1:32689006-32689215 GCF_015228065.2 Penaeus monodon | reverse complement strand
CGGAAGGGAAAGGAGACAACAATGCGGAAATGATACGAAATTACTCTGTTAGGCATTTTGAAGATAATTATAGCTGGTTTTGGTTTATTTTCCCCCGAGTTGTGCTTCGTTGCTGAGTGGGCCTACGTGTGGATTTTAGGATTGGCGTATTAGTGAAAGGGATCTAGGGGGTCTGACGAAACGGATGTTAATATGGGTTTAAATGTAGA
>NC_051417.1:32688502-32688909 GCF_015228065.2 Penaeus monodon | reverse complement strand
ATTTAGGAGATCTACATGTATCATACATCGCTGGCATAACAATAAAAAAATATCTAGACCTAAAACAAGCGACCCATCAACACCAACCTTTCAAAACCTGCCACCTCTTCCCTCAGAACGCCGCTTCGTAAACATTCGTCAGATAACGAACAGCTGTGAAACCCCTTCGTTATAACAATTGCTGTGAGCTCGTCGTCTGCCGGTCGTTGCTCTCTCCGCAGTGATCAAAAGCCTCGAAAGCCAGAGAAAAGGTTAAGTCTGCTGCAATCTGGGACAGGAACTTCTCTCTGCGATGATGTAATTAGTGTTGACATTTTTAACAGGCGCCGGAAACCCCCTCGGCTTCTCGTGCGTACGGCCGGCTAAGCGGGATTTGTGTGTGCATGCGCTCGGAGACATGCATGATA
>NC_051417.1:32688139-32688285 GCF_015228065.2 Penaeus monodon | reverse complement strand
GATACATATGTATCATAACTATATATCTAAATCATATTCTGCATTATTAAAAAAGATCATCTATTTATAAGTTATTAAGTTATTCGCATAAACGTCATACCAACAACTAGCAATTATCCGGAATTTTCTGCCTTCATTTCAAATCC
>NC_051417.1:32687747-32687896 GCF_015228065.2 Penaeus monodon | reverse complement strand
GCCATATGTCGCAATATTATCAATATTGCCATATGTCCCATATTATCATTATTATTGCCATATGTCGCAATATAATCAAAGGCATTTTCGGGGTGCGGGGGGGGGGGGTTATGAGTAAGCATTATATTAAGTATCTGATCGTATTCAGG
>NC_051417.1:32687357-32687513 GCF_015228065.2 Penaeus monodon | reverse complement strand
TTTGCTTTACTATGTTTTTTCTTCTTATCATTTTTTCCCCTTTTTTCCCCCTTTGCTTTGGGTGTTCTTTTATCTTTTTTTCATTGTGTATTTTTTACTCTTGGTTTGTTTTGGTTCTCTTTTGTCTTCTTGTCCTTCAGAAAAAAAAGAAAAAAA
>NC_051417.1:32686867-32686992 GCF_015228065.2 Penaeus monodon | reverse complement strand
CCTCCCCCACACACAAGCACCTCAAGCACAGAACTCCTCCAGACAGGTTTTTGCCAGATGTGGGTAAAGTGTCTCTCGACCCTGTTAACACTGGCGAAATAGTTGGGATGTCTAGAAACCGTCCC
>NC_051417.1:32686006-32686270 GCF_015228065.2 Penaeus monodon | reverse complement strand
ATCTAGGACCCAGGAACCCGTACCTTGTTGCATAGAAGCTGAAAGTCCTCGGTCAAGGAGCCTTGTTCTTCCTGGGTCTCTCGCTGGGTATTTAGTCTCACGGCCGAGTCTTATTTTCGTGTTTTACTGTCGGTTTTGAAAGCTTTGTATTTCTTAGATGGTGTGAGAAAAAAAATGCGTGTTTATTTAGTACCTGTTTACTTTTTGGTGTATACGTGTTGTGTTATATAGTTTCGTTAAATTGTTAGGATGATTCAGCACTTT
>NC_051417.1:32685347-32685847 GCF_015228065.2 Penaeus monodon | reverse complement strand
TATGTATGTATAAAAGAAAACTACAAATTGATATCAGACACTTAATTCCCATTAGATCTTATTAAGAAAAAAGAAAAAAAAAATCAAGCCTATGAACGCGATCACACAATCCCTTTTTGGACATCACCACAAAAAGGGATACTCAGCAGTTGCAAAGCTACGCACAGATACGCAAACAAGCCTAATATATACGAGGAATAATGATAACATGTATACCTATCGGAATGTACCATTAAACCTAATATCATTTGAGATTTTCAACGTACAGAGATGTGTAAATTATTGACTTCATGATCTATATTTTTTTCTGTTGAATTTATGTTGATGAAAAATTTGAACTTCCTCTCCGCCCCATACCTGTTCAGGGTCATCATCCTTTTTCCCGTTTCTTTTTAATCTTTGGCATAAATGTCAGACTGTCAAGGAAGTCTTATGGGCATTTTTTCTAGTTGTTCAAGGAAGGTGAATATAATTAGGTATATGTATATGATATATTGATG
>NC_051417.1:32684478-32684894 GCF_015228065.2 Penaeus monodon | reverse complement strand
AAAAAAACACAGGACATTATAAAATCTGATTTCTCTGTTTTGAAACAATGGCTGCCAACACAATTTACCCTTTAGTGAAGACAAAGATATTTTACCCTTGTCGAGTCATCAGAATAAAGGCAAGATTTTATTTTTTACCTTTTGACCGCCATGTACAGTCCCTTCCCCCTTTTTTTGCTTTCGATAAACATGTTTTTGGCCGCTAATGAATGTTAAAAAAGTAGATTCTTGTTTGGTTAAAATGAAAAAAAAAAGACTATGCAAAATGGCCGTCTATACAGCCTCGCTTTAATTCTTTTAATTGGATTTATCATTATCACTATTTTTAGAATATCTTTTTTTTTCGTTGCTGACTTTTGGCAAATGAAATATACTCATTTTACAAATTTATGATGATGACACATAGAGAATTAGAG
>NC_051417.1:32684021-32684117 GCF_015228065.2 Penaeus monodon | reverse complement strand
CTAGTACATCCAGAGACTCACAACATAAAAAAAACTACGCGATAAACAGAATCAAAGAACATATCCAGCAATGACATCCCTGCCCCCCACCCCCTC
>NC_051417.1:32683507-32683994 GCF_015228065.2 Penaeus monodon | reverse complement strand
CACTTGAAGTTTGTACCCAGCGGCGTCAAGCGAATGAAAAATAACGAACAGTATGATAATTACAGTTGCATAACGATTACTCCCTCCCCGTGACGCTCTCGCACCGCGGGGATCCCAGTCGCTGTGGACACACGTAGGCAATTGCGTTCGTGTGCAATGTTCCTTAACAGGTGGTGAATAGAAGGGGCTGTTTGCATTACCGACGCTCAAGGGCGGCATTCAAAGGTGGTTATTTGTGGGGGGTTGGGTGGGGTGGGTTATTTGTGGGGGGTGGGGTGGGGTGGGTTATTTGTGGGGGGTTGGGTGGGGTGGGTTATTTGTGGGGGGTGGGGTGGGGTGGGTTATTTGTGGGGGGTGGGGTGGGGTGGGTCATTTGTGGGGGGTGGGGTATGGGGGGGTGTGGGGTGAAGCGAAGGGATAGGTGGGTGGGGAAGGATTGGGGGTGTGGGGTGAAGGGAAGGGATGGGGGGTGGGAGAGGAGGAGGGA
>NC_051417.1:32683034-32683194 GCF_015228065.2 Penaeus monodon | reverse complement strand
CGAGGCGCATTATGAGACACTATAATTACAAAGTACAAAGGACGGAATAAAACGCAACGACTGACACATTTGATCCTCCACGAACTGAACTCAAGCCTTTGGACTGAATGTCTGACCTTTTTTTTATTTTTGCTTCGTTTGCAGGAGAGATTAATACAGG
>NC_051417.1:32682658-32682908 GCF_015228065.2 Penaeus monodon | reverse complement strand
AAGACAGAAAAAGGAGAGACGAGGACGGACAGAGAAGGCTAAACACACTCACACTCCAGGCAACAAGTTAATCACATTAATTAATCACTCCCTCCCTGCAGTAGCCAGGGGTAAGGCGAAGGTTAATGGGCTATGGTATTTCTAGTTGCATTCTAATACGAATTGGCTTTCAAGTCTAATTAGGGCTTCATTTGCAACCGAGACTCAAGGATAGTGCGAAATAATTCAATTTGTATATGTACGAGAATAC
>NC_051417.1:32682290-32682417 GCF_015228065.2 Penaeus monodon | reverse complement strand
GCACCAATACTTATAACAACAGAGCAATCTCACGTAAGGAATTTACAACACTGACAACAATAACATTAACAACGCACTTTTCCTCCGCCAGGCAGACCTATAACCCGAGTCCACAACCTCACATTAA
>NC_051417.1:32681852-32682140 GCF_015228065.2 Penaeus monodon | reverse complement strand
GATTAATTAACGTATAGCCTATTAGCCTGTAACAACACGGAAATAGGCCGCACAGCCTTCAGTACGACGCGACTGACCTTCGTTGCATGACTCTCTGCAATTGCAAGGAATGAAAAAAGAAAAAGTGAAAAGGGGGAATATGTGGAACGAAAGAAATGAAAAAAAGGGAAGAAAAGGGGGAAAATATAAGAAGAAAATAAAATAAAATGGCGTAAAAAGGGAAAATATATAACGAAAAAAAGGCGAAAATTAGGAAAATGTATTACGAAATAAACGAAAAAGTATTGG
>NC_051417.1:32681382-32681709 GCF_015228065.2 Penaeus monodon | reverse complement strand
CATACATATATATACACATATATAACGAAAAAAAAGGCCGATGAAATACTACGAAAAAGGGGTAGCTTTTTTAATGACATCTGTGAGTGCTGAGGTGCGCGCGCGCCCGAGAATGTTCCGAGCGCCATCGCGGCCGAATGACCTTCAGTCTGTTTTTATAAGGAGCTTCCTGCGTGGACGTGATGACTAATCTGCTGATGACGCGGATTAGGTGGGAATTGTAGTCATCACGAATGTTGTGGACGCATCATCACATGGACAAGCAATTGAGGGTAATTTTAATTATGTATGCATATTCATAATATGCATACATAATTACATATAGAA
>NC_051417.1:32678992-32679996 GCF_015228065.2 Penaeus monodon | reverse complement strand
CCCCCCCCCCCCCAAGCGGCCCAGAACACGAGGCACGGAACCCGCGAGCGATCAGCGCAGGCAGGTTGGTAGGTACGTCTGGCTTCCGATGTATGGGGCCAATTTAGGAGGAAGACCCTCATGGCGTATTTATCCCTCTGGGGTAATTAGTAATTAATGAGATCCCTTGATGAATTATGCTATGGTTCGGGGTAGGCATTAATGCGAGAGTGAGAGAGAGTAGAAAAAAAAGGTAAATGGATCAGTTTCTGGATTCACATGACATGGGTGACAGACTAAGAATAATGCCAAGGTCAACCTCCGGGGAAGCTCTGTGGCTCATTTACGACGGAGAGAGACCAAGAATATCACGCAAACTTCCTATATTTTTTTCTAAAACTTCCTTTTTTTCATCTTTATCCCAAGACGAGTGTCTATTGATCCACCAAACACGCTCCCACACATGCCGTCTCGTATACACCCATCAATTAATGATATTCAGCACATTTACGTATGATTCTGATACATCTAGAAGTGAAACATCGTGGTATTCGTAGATACTCACGTTAACTAAGGAGTGATAGACATAATTATCTGGAAGACTTGAGGTACAGACTCCCATTACAGTGTGAAGATGGTGCTCTGTCACGCTCAAAGAGGGAGAGGAGATGGAACAACGTAGATCATGAGGGTATTTCCTGCCTGCAATTGCTAAAGGTATTTCACTCTGGCTCTTGTTTCTGTTGATTCCGTCGCTTCTGCTTTCAGAATCGGTCTGTATGTCCTTTCACGAATAAGGATAAGAGGTATTGAGCCTGCAGATTTACTTATGAATATCTTGCTGTTGACAAAATGGGGAAAAAAATATCTCGAGTTGCACAGCTGCAATGAGCAAGTCCTGTTGGTCGTGATTGGGTGTCTTGATGTAGGCGACCTTCGCTCAGAATATTTGACAGGGCTGAGGGTCTGGTGAAACAGACTTTCCACTGGCAATGCAGACCATTATTTAACTTTATGGGAATTGG
>NC_051417.1:32677954-32678634 GCF_015228065.2 Penaeus monodon | reverse complement strand
GCATGAGTGTGCACGGTAAACACAGGGAGATTTATAAGGTAGTATAAGGATTTCCGTATTTAGGGAGACCAAACAAAGTATTTTAGTATGTAAACATGAAATGAAGTAAAAAAAAAAAAAAATTTACATACCTTATAATCTTCCTTTACAAAATAAAGTTCCATGCATATATGATAACGACAATAGGCTTCCAGTCACTATAAATGAGAGATAAAAAAAACACACACACATATATATATGAAAGGTTAAATAGACACCCGTTTGAGGTCATTAAATGCTGCGTCATCTCGCTAATGGCTTGACACCTTCCTGTTGACGTAACCTCACAGTGGTCATTAAGTGTGGTGTGTATGTGTGGACAGTTCCGAAGGTTGGTATCTTGATATGCTCATTAGCAGTGATTTATTGTGCTATGGTGCTTTTGTTATGATGTTATGTTGCTTTGGTGTCATGTTATGTTGTAATGTTGTTATGGTGTTATGTTTTTGTTATGATATTATGTTGCTGTGGTATTGTGTTATTATGTTGTTATAGTGTGTCATGGTGTTATGTTCTTATGGTTTTATGGTGTTTGTTATGTTGTAATGGTATGTTATGGTGTTATAGAGCTATGTTAACTTATGTTACGTAATTAGGTAGAAATAACACATGTTATGGTATTACTTATGTTATCACACGAA
>NC_051417.1:32677727-32677837 GCF_015228065.2 Penaeus monodon | reverse complement strand
GATCTTAAGGTTTTCTATATTGTTATGTCATTTATACAAACTGACTATTTTCTGTCTTTCTTTTTCAAATGCTGGTGTGAAGCGCATCCAATATAAAGGAAACATTTTGC
>NC_051417.1:32677581-32677669 GCF_015228065.2 Penaeus monodon | reverse complement strand
GCAAAGGGGAAAGTAAATCTTAAAAAAAAGTATTGAATTTCCTCGGAACAAAACCAAATTGTAGCTGACTGAAGCGAAAGTCCATTGA
>NC_051417.1:32677428-32677556 GCF_015228065.2 Penaeus monodon | reverse complement strand
AAGGCTTTATGGGGACCGTGAGTTTTACGAGCGCTGTAAAATAACCGAAACTCCGTAGGAGGCAGCGTTTATATGCGTATTTTGTTTAGAAGGTGGCAGGATCTACCGTAATGATCTTCTGTGAGAGG
>NC_051417.1:32676467-32676840 GCF_015228065.2 Penaeus monodon | reverse complement strand
CCCCAAACAGCAAGCAGCAGAGACAGGAAGGCAGCCGAACCCGCGCCAGAGGTCATGCATTCCCCGCCCGGAGTCCACCGAAGGGAAGCGCCCGAGCGAAGGACTCTCTCCCGCGTCCGCCAGAGAGCTACTGAGAGCGCTCTCGACAGCTCTTAGAGACTCTTTCCCCCGACGCAAGAAGGCCAGAGGAGGTGTAAAACAGCTGGAAATCGATGATACGGAGCGGAGTGGGAAAGTTCTGTCTTTTCTCTCTTTCTCTCTTTTTTCGAGTCGATTTTAGATTTTTTTTTGTCGGTGTATATCGTTCTTCTCTTTCACTTGCGCTGTCTCTCTATCTCCTCCTCCCCTCCCCCCCTATCATTTTCTGTCTTTT
>NC_051417.1:32675984-32676137 GCF_015228065.2 Penaeus monodon | reverse complement strand
TCGGTAATAATAATGTTGTTTCCTTGCCGTTGCTCCAATCACGCCATCATCACGACCTAATCCAGGACCACCACGAAGCAAACCTCCAGAGCAAACCAACGCATTTAAACTTCCTCTCAGTCCATTCACAGTTTTTTTTTCTATTTTCCTTTC
>NC_051417.1:32675570-32675850 GCF_015228065.2 Penaeus monodon | reverse complement strand
GTTTCCTTGATATCCTTCTTCTTCTCTCATTCACTACATTTTTCTTGTCCCATAGACACGGGAAAAGGAATTTAGAGATATCGAACTTCAGCCGTGAACTTCTTCGATCAAAACGACCGAATGACAAACTGCGGTTCATTTCCTGCTCGATGACTCGAGGGGGGGGGGGTAGGAAGAGGGGGGAGGGGAGCAGGAAGGGAGAAAAGGGGGAATAAAAAAAGGGGGGGAGGCAAGGCTATGAGGTGGAAGGATCTAAGTAGGTTTTTTAATGAGGTGTGAT
>NC_051417.1:32675221-32675333 GCF_015228065.2 Penaeus monodon | reverse complement strand
GTATAGATATACAGCTAATGACAGTAATAGCACAAGTATCAAAAGGGTGTATAACCTATACATTTAATCACCGCATTCTCAAAATTGTATACACAGGAATGCATACGCGTAA
>NC_051417.1:32675091-32675184 GCF_015228065.2 Penaeus monodon | reverse complement strand
AATGTGCAAGGCCAAGAGAAATGAACAGTCAAAAATCTGGATTTCTTGTAAAATAGCTTTACAATACACGTACTCCTTCGCGTGTAGGTGTCA
>NC_051417.1:32674830-32674894 GCF_015228065.2 Penaeus monodon | reverse complement strand
TTAAACGGCGAAAGAATTGCTGTTTTGACCCTGACTTCTAAATGTTATTTCTATCGCATTGTAA
>NC_051417.1:32674635-32674791 GCF_015228065.2 Penaeus monodon | reverse complement strand
GCCTCGTGTATAGTCTGTTTACACACATTAATCTTAATCTTTTCGTGATGTCATAAAAGAAGTTACATTTTAGATAATGAAAACAGCGGTTATAAATCCTACTAACTTGTTATCTAGATTTTAAAACTGTTTCTTAAAACTACCCTACCCCCCCCT
>NC_051417.1:32674429-32674610 GCF_015228065.2 Penaeus monodon | reverse complement strand
CACTATATCGTAAACATACCCATTACGAAAGGTTATTATAAGTTTTATATCGTAATGAGAAACGGTTTGATATGCAAAGGGTTATTAAAATATGTAAATAACCAAATAATTGCAACTAACTCTTCACTCAAATACGAATTAATCTGATTCTCCTGGCGCTAAAATTCGTCCTCAAAATACT
>NC_051417.1:32674078-32674404 GCF_015228065.2 Penaeus monodon | reverse complement strand
TGTATATATCACTTTCTTTATTTGTCCTTTTTTTTGAAACTAAACAAATACATCAAAATAAGTAAATTCATAAAAAAAAAACAAAAAAAGTGTATATATCACTTTCTTTACTTCTCCCTTTTTTTTTAAATACACAGAAACATCAAAAAAACGTAAATTCATTAAAAAAAAAAACTCTCGCCCACTACCACACCCATCTGCCATGACCTTAAACACGAGAGTTAATTCTCCCGTCGAGAGGGTGTCTTTGTGGCGCCGGTAATGTGCGAATTCCTTTTGCTCGTTGCGAGGCCATCTTCATACCCTCGATGGCCATGGGTGAGAGA
>NC_051417.1:32673491-32673670 GCF_015228065.2 Penaeus monodon | reverse complement strand
GGCACAGTAGCGGTCATGAGGAAGGTCTCTGCGGCAGTCATGCAGTGTGGTGTCATGCAAGATTCTCTGCAACAAGGTAGCGGCTGGAGTGTGTGACCTTACCTTGACTCAACTCTCTTTATGCAAGACTGTCGAGGGAGGTCGATTTGTAAGAGCGGCTGCCTTGGGAGGAGGTAGGC
>NC_051417.1:32672455-32672928 GCF_015228065.2 Penaeus monodon | reverse complement strand
GCCGGCTTTGAACATGTAAAACCACAAATCATGTTATTCCAGCCAATTGCTTCCATTATTTACTCTCTCATTGGGTCTGAACGCCTTCACATCCATGAATTTCAGCAACACTCAGGTTTCTAGCACAGCCCACGTCTGCTGCAACCTTCATGTGGGTTTCAGGAGCACAAGTACTCGTTATCATGTTGTACAGATGAAGGGAGAGGGGAAAAAAGAGGAAAAGAAAAGAAGAAAAAAAAGAAAAAAGAGAAATCACTTTCACTTCAGAAACCGATCAGTGAAAGACACCGGTGCGAGCGGTAAAAATGCTGGTCGGTCTCGTAAGATTAGAAGAAGAAAAAAGAAATTTGGGGGTGAAAAAAATTGCCTATTCATTGCAGAAAAGATTGGAAAGATCAGGAGCATCTGATCAAAGATTAGAAGCAGATTATTATCGAAAAATTTCGTGCTCTAATTCGCGTGACAAAGCTAGA
>NC_051417.1:32671848-32672409 GCF_015228065.2 Penaeus monodon | reverse complement strand
CATTGCATACGTATCAAAGGTCTTGCGTTGCTTTTTTCCTCGTCACAGAAAATCAGTTCTCAAGAACCGGTTCCCAAAGTAACTGGTTCTTACTATTTACGTGGCAGCAACAGGACGAGGGACCTTAACAAGGGAGGACTACTTCCATTGCACGACCATTAGGGGACCTAAAAGGCATATTAAAGAACGAGACACTTTATCATTGTCATTTTGGGTAATGGGAAGTCTCGAGTGAAATATGATGCATAATGTGACGTTAATGTAGATCATGATTTCTGGCCTATTGTATGCCACAGTGGCTCTGCTGTTCAGAAATGTAATAGTTTGTTATATTTAAGGAGATAAATCATTGCTTCTTGCATGATCCCCGTTGCAAGAATTTTTTTTTTGAATGGTCCTTCAAGAGGTCAAACGAGGTAGGTATGACCACTCACCTCCCTGCCCTTTGACTTACTGTATGTGCTCTGTGCCACCTCGGTCTGAACCCAAATCCTACGCGTCGTCTCTCGGTGCTTTCTTTCCTGGACAATGGAGTCTGTCTGGCGTTCATATGTGTCAAGA
>NC_051417.1:32671222-32671364 GCF_015228065.2 Penaeus monodon | reverse complement strand
GCAAAATCATGTTTAGTTATCCATTTACAGCAAGAGGCAGATCTTGTGCCGTATGCACTTAATATAATATTTTAGATTAAGACCTGTTACACGTGAGAAAGACATGGGAAATTGGATGTCTGTTATATGTTCCTCCCTTCAT
>NC_051417.1:32670710-32671115 GCF_015228065.2 Penaeus monodon | reverse complement strand
TCCAAATCTTCTTCTCCACAAGTTTGTTTATCCGCTTTACTCCCTCTTCTCCTATTCCTCTCCGCAGTGACTTTCCCCTCTTCTTTATCTTCCTCTGTCTCACCCCCTTTTATTTCATTTTTACCTCTCCCATACCACCTGTATGTCTCCTCCATCACACTCTTGTTTAGTGTGACCTAAATGTCCAAGAGGCAAGTCATTCTACGTGTGTGTTAAAGTGTGTGTGTTAAAGTGTGTGTTATCATTTCTCTGGTATGAAAGTTAGGCTCAGAGCGATGTGTCTCTGTAACAAAAAAGAAATAAAAAAAAAGATATCGAGTTTCGATCTCTGTGGATGACAGTAAAGTGCCCTTCTTGACACTTGTTATTCAGTTTTCACTTTCGTTATATATATGTGTGTGTGTG
>NC_051417.1:32670086-32670641 GCF_015228065.2 Penaeus monodon | reverse complement strand
TATTTTTTTTTTAAGTTTGCACTTTCAATTTATGGTCAGGAGGTTTTTATTCACTTTCATTTATCGTAATTTGGTTGATAGTAACTTTTATTGTCTGAATGTCGATTGTCTTCCACTCTTTTTCTTGTCGTTCGACTGTTATTCACATTTATTCATTATCCTTTCGTTATTATTCAGTTTTATTCATTCTCATTCGACCGCCATTCACTTTTATTCACTATCATTCTGTTATCCTTCATTTTTTTTATTTCCTTTCGGTCATTCTTTCGTGTCGTTTCGCTTGCCATTTTTGCCATTCGGGCATTATTCCCTCTTATTTATTGCATTTCGTTTTGGTTATCTTTTTTATCGTTATTCGGTTCTCATTTATTTGGCATTCGTTTTCATCCGAGTTTATTATTATTCCATTATTTCCGTTGTTATGTTTGATAATCACAACGCGATTAATATTATTCATAGGAAGCTGACCATCAGTGAGTATATAATTGTGTCTTTATTAATGAGCACGTAAATATACAGATGGATTGTTTTATGAATACAAAAGAAAAATATTAT
>NC_051417.1:32669437-32669761 GCF_015228065.2 Penaeus monodon | reverse complement strand
AAACCTTTCCCTCCAGACAATCCCCCCACACCCCCACCTACACCCCCCCACCATCTCCCCCCACCCCCCTTCCCCAGCGGCGTGCGTGCGCATCCGCACGGGCCAAGAGGCGGTCTCGTAGCGTTTTTTTCCCCGGCGACTCCCTGACCCTGTTCGCGGTCGTCCGAAACCACGCTCGTCCCTCTCGGCTACTTCCATGTTGTGACGTCAGAGACCCGGATGGTTTAAAAAATGAGGATTTTTTTGGAATTAATTTGCCTCTTTTAGGATTTTTTTTTTATGGGGGGTGGGGGTGGGATGGGGTAGAGTTTTTTTTTCTATTTG
>NC_051417.1:32669191-32669289 GCF_015228065.2 Penaeus monodon | reverse complement strand
TCACCCACGAAAATAATAACCATCCCCCACTTTTCTCCTCATCAACGTCCCAACAACCTTCTCTTTTCTCCCCCCAAAGCAATTCATCATTCTATCTC
>NC_051417.1:32668812-32668982 GCF_015228065.2 Penaeus monodon | reverse complement strand
GTGTGTCTCGTTCGTGCCTCAGCTTTTCCTTCCTTTCACTCTCGCTCTTAAAACACTTTCCCTCTCGGCCGCGCGGCGCCAGCGAGTTATAATATGCAGTCGTTGTATAACGTAAAAGGGAACACAGTTATAGTGGTGTTCGTAATAGAGCGCGATATGATAGTAGTGTG
>NC_051417.1:32667733-32668314 GCF_015228065.2 Penaeus monodon | reverse complement strand
CCTCATCCTCATTTTCCCTCTTCTCTCCACCTCCTCGTTTTCCTCCTCCTCTCCATCTCCTCATTCTCCCTCCCCCTTCTCTCTCCTCACTTTCCTCCTTCTCTCCCCACCTCCTCTCCTCCTCCATCTCCCTCCCCCCCCTCTTTAGTAGCCCCGTCTAGAGAAACTAGACGCAGCGTGGGGGGTGAGGGACGGGGGGATGGGCGGTGACCTTACCAACGTCCTTAGTAAGGTCACGCCAGTTAATTGGAGCAGTCTTCCGGGGGTCATCGATTGTTTACTCAAAAGGTCATCCTATTTTCTAAGACGGTATGTTATGGGGGAGATTGGGAGGGGGGGGGGGGGAGTCATTTCAGAAAAGGACTTTGCAATGCGGTCGCTAGGAATTCATTGCGAAAGATGAATAGAAAAGAATTCAAGGTTTTATTGGCCAATGACTAGAGACAAGAATTTACGTTTGGACTCTACGCTGGAGGTGTGGTTCGCAGTTAAGGCTTTGAATCTTAGTATATATTGTATTTGTGGCGCATTCGTCGTATTGCGAGAGATTAAGTGATAGAGGTAAGTACACACATATACCT
>NC_051417.1:32666953-32667392 GCF_015228065.2 Penaeus monodon | reverse complement strand
GAGAGAGAGAGAGAGTCTCAGACAACAGCATTTCAGAAACGATAATTAAATTAAAAACAATGATACCTCTTTTGTGATGGCCGTTCATAGCAAGATTTTTTTTTGCTAGATCACTCAAAATATTCTTACATCATGAAAGACGATAGAACTCTCCAGCCAGAAAACAAGAGAAAGCGTGTACACATCAATGAAGAAAGACATTAAATGCTGAATTATCTCTCACAGCAAAAGAGACTTAGGAGTTTTAGGTCTGATAATGCAAAACATAAATACTGGATAAGCAACACACGCAGAGGGTAACCGACCTAAACGTTCTTTTACAATTGCCTTGTCGTTACACAGCTGGTTCTGACTTAACACAAGTTGTTGGAGGAGCTTTTATTGGCTTGAGTTCGTGGGTTTCATTTGCATGCTGTGCCTTCAGAAAAGTGCGTGAAGG
>NC_051417.1:32666279-32666616 GCF_015228065.2 Penaeus monodon | reverse complement strand
CACGAACATATTCGAGACACGCATACCAAACCCAACAAAACAACACCACAAAACAAACACACGAATAACCTTCACAAACAAACCATTCAAAACAGTGCACCAAAAACCAGAGTGCACCAGACAGAATAACTCCCATAGAGATAATGATTAAAAAAAGACCAGAATTGAGACATGGAACACCTTGTCTCATTCCTTGGACCACCGAGAGTGTGTCTTTCTTCGTCATCAGCGCTTCGTTATAGGCATGCCTTTCATAACGAAACGGCGGGGATTGTTTTTTTTCAAGGGAGTTGACTGTGAGTAAATTCTTTCGTCTCTCGTTTTTCTCTCTTGTTTA
>NC_051417.1:32665810-32666129 GCF_015228065.2 Penaeus monodon | reverse complement strand
TCTACAAAACAGCCTAATGAGTGAGTACTGATGCGAATTCCTTCCTCCCAGTCTCGTAAAAAAAAAAAATCATTTACGAGGATGACAAGCGTAAAACGACATACTCTTTATATATCTCGCTCTTTTGTTCTGCTGTTCTCAGCGTCTTGCTCGTCCTTTATACAGTTAGCAATATTGACACATGAATAAATAGCAAACATTCCAGTCTTGACAAAGGTAGTCTTTCGGAAGGCGTGAAAAAATAAGGTTGAATTATTTTGCTTTGTCATTTTTCCTCTTAGAAAGAAAAAAGAAAAGAAAAAATAATGCGGTGATTTAC
>NC_051417.1:32665502-32665785 GCF_015228065.2 Penaeus monodon | reverse complement strand
AATATACGGTGATTTAAAAGAAAAAAAAAGTGGGGTGATTTACCAAAAATGAATCAATAAATGAAATAAATCAAATAAAGGAAAGGAATAAGATAAAAACAAAGGAAAACATAAGCGAGTAACGATACAAATTCCTCCCTTTTTGTCTGATAAAAAAGAGAAAAAAAAATGGTTTACAAGAATGATGAGCGAATGACATATAGACCTAATTTTCTTTTGCGAACCGGATCTTCTCTCCACAAATCCTTTGACAATATCGCTTGACACATATATAGACTAACGC
>NC_051417.1:32665122-32665479 GCF_015228065.2 Penaeus monodon | reverse complement strand
TCCGTAATAACAATAGCAAAGAAGAGGGATAATGATCACTTTTCGTGACGTTCTCCTTTCTTCCTAGCATTTCTTTCTACGTCTTTGCCTTAATATCAAATATATGCGTCGCCAAAAGCCATTAATGATCAGTATTTGTCGGAATACCATTAATAAAAAACATTAAGGACAACACCAATTACCCTCATTGTCTCTTGTAATAATGAACGTATGAAAAAAAAAAAACTTTGTCATGATAATCAGGTGACAAGAAATAGTCTGATTTTGATGATATTGTATTCTGATTTGTATTTATGTATTTCTTGCAACGTGTTTTTTTATGATATATATATTTTTTTATGTATTCTGTATTCTTTT
>NC_051417.1:32664389-32664797 GCF_015228065.2 Penaeus monodon | reverse complement strand
TCATCACGTACATTACAAACACTTATCACCACACAATTCACAAACAATCACAATACCAACTTCCATAAACACACTATGCAAACGACTACACACTAGGTCCAGAGTACAGATTTTCTAACACACATACACAAACTATTTCACATACGGACACAACACACTAAGGACAGCACCAGGCGTTTAATGAGTCGAGCACACACTACACGCTTATTCTACCATTCTCAGAACAAAACGCTAATTCCTATCGAATACATCTCACAGTTATCTGACTTCGTCGTTTATCTAAGTCTGTCTTTTCTATCCCAATCTCATCGATTTCGTACTATTGCAACGCTTATCATTAGTGTCAGGTAGTTCTCTACATAACTTTAAGTCAGTACAGGATCATTAATATTCAGTCACCTTCACTGT
>NC_051417.1:32663613-32663936 GCF_015228065.2 Penaeus monodon | reverse complement strand
GCGGGCACACAGCTGACCAATAGACACGCCTTTGTCTGTGAGAGAGATCGCACCCATTGCCTCAGTGCCAGGTCTTGAATGGGTGCCAAGACGCAGGGTCAGCCTACCATCGCGCGAGAGCTTTACTGTGTGATAAACCTTTACTGGTGTAGATGGTAATGCTTTTCCCGTGATGCTTTAAGGTCGGGATTTGCTTGTCTCTACGATCATTTCTGATGTCTTGCCTTGTTTTAGTCTTGCGTTGTTGGAATAATTTTAAGATTATATATCGATAGGTGAGTGGGTGAGATAGGATGAAAAGACGGTGGATGGATCTTGTTCTT
>NC_051417.1:32663135-32663430 GCF_015228065.2 Penaeus monodon | reverse complement strand
TCTTTCAACAAAGTGGGCACTACTGTAGCTTTGTCATTTATTTATTAATATCAAGGCCACGCGCGAGAGTGTCGTAAATATCTAGTTTTTTGAAGCTGACTGAATGGCCAAAATAGTTTGCAAATTCATCTCATTTTGCAATTTCGTCCAACGTCGTTCTTCCAGATATAATATTTGCACGATTATGAGCATGAAAATCTCCATGACGAAAAATTACCCAATTTAGAAATGACAGTATAATAATTTTGCAAATTATTGATTTTGCAATATGTTACTTCCTGAATATTTCGCTCTC
>NC_051417.1:32662993-32663074 GCF_015228065.2 Penaeus monodon | reverse complement strand
GAATAAAAGTTTTCGCTTTTATATGTATAGAAATTTTACGAGATTCCACACATAAGAGAAATAGTTTAGAAGCCCCCCCCC
>NC_051417.1:32662904-32662973 GCF_015228065.2 Penaeus monodon | reverse complement strand
TCCTAGCAGCATATTTCTTTTTCAGAACTTTATGGAAGAAAAATACTGAAAAAAAGAATATGTAACTTT
>NC_051417.1:32662118-32662611 GCF_015228065.2 Penaeus monodon | reverse complement strand
TCGTTAATCACCAAACCTTATTAATTACCACACCATTGTTCTTAAGCCTAAGTTGAGACACATAAAGATATTGCTCTGAGGATTGCCATAAGTGAAAGGCAAACGTGTTTGTTCAAGTGATGTGGATTACGGTAGCCCAAGCATAAGGTATCAGGGTGTGGCGCCTCGGATTCCTTAGGACCTTATACTGCAGGTCATAAGTGTAAATATAAGGCTTGTGTGAAAGAGAGTGAGTAGGAAGCTTGTGTGAAAGGGAGTAAGTATGGAATCTGTGTGAGAGTGAGTAGGTATGAAGCCTGTGTTAAGGTGAGTAAGTATGAAGTTTGTAGGAAAATGAGTAAGTATGAAGCTTGTATGAAAGTGAGTAAGTATGAAGTAAGTATAAAAGTGAAATGGAATTATGGCATCAAGGAAAGAAAATGGAAAAGAAATATGAAATTTCTGTGAAGAAAAGTAAAATGTATGTGTGGAAGTGAAGAGTGAATGTGAAGCC
>NC_051417.1:32661719-32662050 GCF_015228065.2 Penaeus monodon | reverse complement strand
AAAATGTTAAGTAGAAGAAATAATATAAAGCTGACATGTATATGAAAGTACTAAATTTAAGCTGCAGGAAACAAATATAATGCTTGCATGTATGGATGAAAGTAGGCTATAATTTTAAGAAAGTAAGCAAAAGAAAACGATTTTTTAAAAGTATAGAGACTATATGAGAGAAAGTAAATGAAAATACGAAAGAAAGGAGATAGGGAGTCTGTGTGAAAGAGAGTAAATATAAAGTCATTATGACGGTAAGTATAAAAGCAGTATGGGAATAAGTGTGTATTTGAAGTAAATAGGAGATCTATATGAAAGAGAGTGAATGTAAAGTCTATAT
>NC_051417.1:32660961-32661606 GCF_015228065.2 Penaeus monodon | reverse complement strand
CCTGCAGAATGAATAAAATTCGGCATAAGAACTAATTGAAAGTAGGTATAAAGTTTACATAATGAAAATCTTCATAAAAGAAAGTCAAGTATAAAGCCTTTTGATGAAAAAGTATCACACCTAATATGACAAAAGCAGGTAATTATAAAGGCTTATATATTGGAAGAATATAAATCAAGAGGCTAAACGATATACGAAGACAGACACGGAGCCAACAGGATGAGAGAGAGACGGCGTGAAGATTAGTGTTTCATATCCCTTTCATTTTCATACTTCAGCCTTCAGTCGGATGAGTATCTTTGTGTGTATAAAGCCCTTGGAATGAACAAAAGTAAAGTAAGAAGCTGTTCTGATGAAGGAAAGTAGTTAGGGATCCTTTTATGATGACTAAGTACATGTTAGAATCTTTCATTATGGACGAAAAATAAACAAGAAGGCTATATATTGAAAAAAGTGACGATCCAAAACCTTCACATTTTTCAAACTTCTGCTTACTTTCGACTCCAAAGCAAACATGTTTATGGAAGAAAGTTATCACATTTTCTTCACATTTCCGTGATCTGATGTTAGGGGCCGTCAGCGGTCGTGATGCTTGGGTATCGCAACCTCTTTTGATTTCGAAAACTTCTCAGGGTATCGCAAGCG
>NC_051417.1:32658981-32660758 GCF_015228065.2 Penaeus monodon | reverse complement strand
TTTCGGGTACGAGGTAGCGGCGGGCAAGGGAGAGGTGTGATACCCTCAATAAGACCCTGATAATGAACACGTGTGAGAAAAGGTTATGTCAGAAAGAAGGATGGATGAGGTAACAGGAATAAAGGGGAAGCACTCGTGTTATGCGCGAAGATGGAAGGCAGTCACGTGTTATGCAGTGGCAATGTTGCAATACCATTAAGTCGTGTTATTATGTCTGGCCTTTTGAGATTATCTCCATCGGCATCAGTCTTTTCAACTCATTCGTCAGAAAACAAACATTCACACCATAATCTCCCTCTGTTTCTCTTTGTATTTACCTAATTCTTTCCCTTCCCCCTCCCCCTATCACTTCTATCTCTTTGCCAATGCCTTTCACCTCCCTCAGTATCTTTCCAGTATCTTGTTATCTTAAAGCAAGCCCAAGATCAGCTACTTGCACTCACGCAATGATAAATCATCTTACAAAGCACATTTCTCTCCTTACATATGTCGAAACACACATACACATTAACCTATAATAGCTTGGCTACGTAACTGTAAGCTATCTCACAATATATCTCGCTTTTCATACAGTAGGCAAAGCTCACATGTATATTATTAACCTTTTATCTGCTGCTTGTAATTACGTCATGATGAGATTTCTTGTATAAAATTTTTCTCTTCATACATTAGTCAAATTACATATACAGATTAATCTACTGTCTACTGTATTTGTAATAATAATTTCATAGTAATACTGGATAACACTAATACTAATCTATCGTCTACGTAGTGATAATATCACATAACACCTTTCTAAGAAAAAAAGAAAAAAAAGTAATAATAATAGTAATAGTAAACAATCTCATCTTTCTATTCACACAATCTTCAAATCACACAATCTACCATCTACTTGCTACACCATCACAATCCCAAATAAAAGCTTTCAATTCACAAAATTTTCGAAAGGTAAATACTAATGTACCATCTGCTTCCTATGCAATACTAATCTCACATCTTTCTTTTCACGCATCCTTCGAAAACACATAAATATTAGCTGATAGATATTGATCTAACATCTACTTCCTATAATAATAATCTCAAATAGCTTGTTTCAGTTCACACAATATTCGAAACACAAATACGAATCTACAATCTACTTAATAAAATTCTCATATAACATTCTTTTTAATTCACACAATTTTCGAGACACGAAGAGGCCTACTGATCTACCATCTACTTCCTACCCTACGATAATCTCAAATAACATCTTTCCATTCACATCTTCGTCGAAACACACGTACATGTTATATAGATACAGACAAATACTTACAAATATTAATCTACCATCTACTTCCTACCTAACTCAAATAACATCC
Source organism: Penaeus monodon (assembly GCF_015228065.2). NCBI lineage: Eukaryota > Metazoa > Arthropoda > Malacostraca > Decapoda > Penaeidae > Penaeus > Penaeus monodon. The sequence continues at coordinate 32,659,400 of NC_051417.1, read as the reverse complement.
TTCTCTTCACACCTTCGTTAAAATCCTAGATAGTAATCTACCATATACTTCCTTCGTCGAAACACACGTAGATATTAACCCAAGCGTCTACTACTTACAACCACGTCGTGTTAGCTGGCGATGCGGTCACAAAGGCACGTAAGAAACAATGAGATATATAGGGAATGGAGTAATACAAGACACAAGGCGCCGATACAGTGTAATTCAGTCCCTCGCTCGAACCACAGGCGACCAATGCCATTATGTAGGGAGCACGTAACTCCAGAAGAGGAATAGAGGGAGAGAAGAAGGGAGAAAGATAGAAGGGAAAGGAAGATGGAAGAAGTGGAAGAAAGAAAAAAAGTGGGGAGAAGAGGAAGAAGATTAAGAAAAAGAGGGAGAGGAAGAGGAAGAAAAGATGATATATAGAGAGAATATAG
>NC_051417.1:32658713-32658870 GCF_015228065.2 Penaeus monodon | reverse complement strand
CGAAACACAAAAGGATGACTAGATTATAAGTGGGGTTTCTTATAAGCTATAAAAAAAGAAAGAAAAAAATTGATGGAAATAGTATAAGGAGACGAGGTAACGAAGCCGAACCGGTATGAGGGAAGTGTAAATGTCACTTGGTCTGCTGGGGGGGGGG
>NC_051417.1:32658341-32658587 GCF_015228065.2 Penaeus monodon | reverse complement strand
AATAAGAAAAAGAATAAGAATAAGAATAATAATAAGAATAAGGATAAGAATAAGAATAAGAGGTAGCTGTGAAGGTGGAGGTGGAGGAGGAGGAGAAAAAGGAGGAAAAGAAGAAATTGGAAAGGCGTAGGGAGATGAGAAGTCGAAGGGAAGCAGAAGGAATGAATGATAAAGAGATGTAATGGGTGGACGAGGAAAGAAGAACAGGGAAGGGGAAGAAAAGGAAAAAAAAAGAAAAGAAGACAA
>NC_051417.1:32658067-32658183 GCF_015228065.2 Penaeus monodon | reverse complement strand
AAAAAAAAAAGGAAGAAACAGAGACACAGGAGGAAAAAACGACCCAACACGGAAGTATGAACCGGAAAGATCAACCGAACGAATCCTTCGGAGCAGAGCGACCGAGGCAAAAAAGA
>NC_051417.1:32657579-32657724 GCF_015228065.2 Penaeus monodon | reverse complement strand
TATATCTACAGAGAGAAGCCGAAAAGGCGTCAGCGGTCACCTCCAGAAGCAGCCCCTCACTTCACAGGCGCTGCTGGCGACGTGAAGCATCTCCTCGAGCCATACTATGAGCGACGCAGGCTTTTAACCCGCCACCCTTTCCATC
>NC_051417.1:32656635-32657011 GCF_015228065.2 Penaeus monodon | reverse complement strand
TCTGTTATTCTATTCTTACTAATACTATTACTGACTTCTTTAATGTTCTTTTTGAGTTTCTTATACAAAATTTCATCTATTATTCAAAATTGAATCATGTTTTTTTTTTTTTGTGAATTTAGCTTAATTTTTTTCCTTATTACTACAACTCACATTTTCTCATTACACTTTGAGAAATGAAAGCGGTAGATAAACTATGATAGTTACTATTATCATCTTCGATAACTTTTTTGTTTCCTTATTTGTGATAATTATCATGATTTGATATTGCCTATTACGATAATTACGACCGTAATAACAAGAACAATAATGACAATCACATCACTAACGACCAAAGAAAAATATCAGCCCATGATCATAGCAATTTAATTTTACG
>NC_051417.1:32656520-32656606 GCF_015228065.2 Penaeus monodon | reverse complement strand
CTGCGTTCTCTTTTTTCCATAAACATCTGATCTATTTCACTCACAACAACCTTTCCCCATATTTGGCACAATTTCATTTGAAGCAT
>NC_051417.1:32656284-32656501 GCF_015228065.2 Penaeus monodon | reverse complement strand
CCAAGCACGGTTATGTCATTAGAAGCTCGGTTATATAATACGAACAGGCTTGTGTAACAGAAGACACTGATTTTCTTTCGACTCGTAATATCTTCTGGTCGCTTTTCTCACACCGAACTCTGCGTCCGTCACTCTCTCTCTCTTAAAGAAGCGAAACATGACGATTGAATAATGAACTGGTTGTGGCAAGTCTGTGTGTGTGTGTGTTGTTATTTGC
>NC_051417.1:32655623-32655960 GCF_015228065.2 Penaeus monodon | reverse complement strand
CATACCCGTGTTTATTAATCTCTCTATTTACTCGTCTAAATTGATGCATAAATATTTTCTGTTTATTTCCTTTCCTGCTTCTCTCGATCTGATAAAACAGGTGCGCCCTAACAAAGGTAAAATAATGCTGATAACATTTAAACGCCAAATAATTAACCGGCTGCGGTGACGAGTGATAATCCATGAGGTGAAAGTCATATTGGTGATTAATGGATGGCATTTGGACCTGTCGAGTCTCCAGGTAATGAGGTTTTATCTCGTTAATGAGATGGAAAGAGAAAAGGAAAGGATAATTTGAAAAACTAATTCCGTTCATGTATACGCACGCGCGCGCGCT
>NC_051417.1:32654882-32655406 GCF_015228065.2 Penaeus monodon | reverse complement strand
CGTGGACGCCATTATATGTACATGTGAATGAAGAGCAAACCCATTCGTTAACCTCCAAAGGACTGACTTTAGTAAACGGACCGGCTGGGGCGCAACACAAGGTAAAGGCTACTTGGAGACACTTCCTGCTTCGGCCGCCCTCCTCGAGACCGAATGTCGTGCAGCCTATGCTATTGGTGTTACATGATAAATGCTGCTGGTTTATGGTGAATGTTAAGAGATATTGCTTATTACGAATGCGAAGGGATATTGATAAAGGCTACTAATTGCTAAGTGTTATTGCTATTATAAGATATAGGCTACGAATTTGCTACGAATGCAAAGTGCTATTACTACTTTAAGGCAAAAGTTACTACTACCACAGAGCCTGCTACTACGGCGGAAGTAGAGGGCATTTTACCATCACTACTATAAGGTAAAAACTACTTTACTATTACTGGCGCAGAGTGAAAGGCACAACCACGAAAAGGTAAATTACTACCAAGATAAAAAAAAAATCCTACTACTACTAAAAAGTAAAAGGT
>NC_051417.1:32654693-32654852 GCF_015228065.2 Penaeus monodon | reverse complement strand
CGGCACGACGTAAAGGGCTAAGTTTCTAATGGTAATTAATTCAACCACAGACAAAACCTGTCATAAAAAAACTGACCAAACAGTACTCTCTAACGACAAGGAAATCGTTTTTTGTCTCGAGCGATTGACAGATAACTGATAAGTAAATGATACGCCTTT
>NC_051417.1:32653993-32654485 GCF_015228065.2 Penaeus monodon | reverse complement strand
CTGATAATTTTTTTTATTACCATTTGAGACCGTCTTTTTTTATATCTAAAGAACCACCGCATTCCATCGGGAGGTGAAATTAGACCCGAATACCACTTTCTCCGGCCAAGCGACGCAAAGTTGTCCCGCGCATTCCGATCTTCAACTGTCAAGCATTCGAGTCTCAACTTATCAAAAAAAAAGAAATCGACAATTCTGAATTATTTTCCTTTTTTTTTCCTTTTTCTTGCTCTGTACTGATTTTATTTCCTGGGACTTCATTTATGTTTTAATTTTTCCGTTGCTCATCCGGGCGGAAAGAAACCTGTGGATTCGGTTTACGTGGAATTCGACTGTCTTTACGTGTCTTCCTTTCTCATCTTCTTTATCTTGATTTTGTGTTCCGTAAGAAGAGAGGGTGTGACGATTTCTTTTTTGGATATTTGATCTTTTTCTCTCTCTTGCTTAGCGATCGGTGGCGTGATCTTGTGCTAGGGAATTGAAAATCTATAT
>NC_051417.1:32653850-32653925 GCF_015228065.2 Penaeus monodon | reverse complement strand
ACTTCGTCTAATGGATTTTTGAGACGTATGGATCAATAGTAATTCCTGCATACATCTTTAAGAAATCTATGTTAA
>NC_051417.1:32653352-32653616 GCF_015228065.2 Penaeus monodon | reverse complement strand
AGAAAAAATTAATGAGGACACAAACGCACACATACGCACACGTTGATATTCCCAAGTAAAAACGCACAGATACGTCCACCTCGGTACTCCTAGCTATAACGCACACAAACACACACCTTGATATTCTTAGATAAACGCACACATAAGCACGCGTCCGCACTCGAAAATAAATCACAGGCATATTGACACGTAGGCGCAGCTCTGAAAATCTCAGGTAAAAACGCATTTATATGTACTAGTTGATGAGACAGGTAATCGCATATT
>NC_051417.1:32653139-32653312 GCF_015228065.2 Penaeus monodon | reverse complement strand
GTGTGCACGTACAAATTCATAATCTTACATAAAAAAGATGACACACACGCAGAGTTTGATGCTGCTGATAATCAGAAAATAAAAACATATACACGTACAGGTATGTGACGTGGGATTAGATAGAGTTTTGTGATATTTACGTGGGTTAGAGGTAAGTATGCTACTAGACGAAG
>NC_051417.1:32652770-32652880 GCF_015228065.2 Penaeus monodon | reverse complement strand
TAAGAAGGAGGTGGAAGAGAAAGGGAAAGTCATGGACGAATCGAGCAACATGAGACCGTAAGCCATTTTTTTTTCCCGCACATTCCTTTCGCTGAGGATAAAAAGAATTT
>NC_051417.1:32652476-32652719 GCF_015228065.2 Penaeus monodon | reverse complement strand
ATGCAACTGACCGACGCTGCTTTAGCAAGTACACAAACTTTCTCCAGATCAACCTACAGGCTCGGACGCTTGAAGCAGGTCGTCGGCAGCTGGCAAGGGAATCTGTGCCTTATGCCGCCGTGCTCGAAGGAGGATTATTCCGCGCGCGCAACTGGCGGAGAGTGAGAGTGAAAGTTTTGCAGGTTGCAGGTCGCGGATTTCCTCCACTGACGCAGCTCCAGGTCTCGCTCGCTTCTGGTCGTA
>NC_051417.1:32652113-32652386 GCF_015228065.2 Penaeus monodon | reverse complement strand
GTCATCTTCCATGGCTTCTTTTTCTGACCTCTCCCCCCCTCCCCCCCCCTTCTCATGCCAAGCCTTCCCCGCTTCCACTTTTTATGTCATGTTAAACCTTCTATCAACCCCCCCCCTATGCCAAACTTACCCTCTGCCCCTTTTTTCCGTGACAAACATCCCCTCCCCCCCATACACGTACCTTTTGCCACCCTTTTCCATACTAAGATCTACCCCCCTCCTTCTGTCCACCCTCCCCTCCCCCTTTCATACTAGCACCTCACTGCCCCCTCC
>NC_051417.1:32651487-32651890 GCF_015228065.2 Penaeus monodon | reverse complement strand
CGTCCTTGCTCCTTCGTCGGTGATGATTATGATGATGAAGCATTATTGCTACGTCATCCTCCTTCAGTTATATTTGTCATGTGTCTTTCCTTCATTTTTTCTATTTTCTATACATAGTCCTCCTAATTCCCTTTCGTACTCGCTCCCAAATCTTACGAGGTTTCGCGATTCGCCTGGCTCAGTGTCCAGAAACCCTCTCATTATAAAGTTTCTGCATACACGCTTCACAAAACTTCTAAAACGATTAAATACATCGAACTTTCCTCTCCAGTTTAGACCGAGACCAAGACGGGTAAATTCATGATGGGCAAGTAACTGCGATATGTAGATAAAGAGAGAAAATGAATCGAGGTCTAAATCATGAAAGCGTAAAGAAAGTATTTTCAAAACCCTTGACGCAAGC
>NC_051417.1:32649803-32651275 GCF_015228065.2 Penaeus monodon | reverse complement strand
AACAAACCAAGATACGAACCACTGAAGCGAAAAGAAGGCTTTGCCAAACCCTCTGACGCAAGCAACACGGCATCCTGAAGAGGCACACGCCAAGCTTAATTACGAAACAACCATCAAAGACCTAAAGAGCGTAATTAGCAGCGGACTTGTCCCTTAAGCCCTAGAGGCCGAAGTGAGACATTTGGTCATTAGTGAAGCCGGTCTTTCACTCGTTCTCTCAGCGTGTTCCATTAGGCCAAAGGAATTGGTCGCCTCTTTAAAACCCAACTCAGCGGGACAGGTAGTAATTTTGTTATCAAAGTTGCCTTGTTATATCCTAGTCTGCGGATTCACCGTATTGTTTATGGATTTATTTATTCGTATTGCAATTAAGGGAAATTACATGGTGCCAGGAATGTATACACATGCAAATGATATTGTGTATCAGAGAGATGTAGAGATAGGGCCCTCTGAGCTGCCATCGTAAAATCTAAACTACACACGAAGCACACACTTACCCTTCGTGGCAGCCAGTATCTCCCCTACAATTAATTTGCATAGTTATTATTGGCTACTGCTCTCCCCATGCCAATTCGCCTCCAGCGTTTGTGGTCGGTACTGGCGTTCGAAACCACAGATAGCATTGTACGTGTAAATATCTGTGTTAGAGAATACGTTTCTAAAACCGTAAATCAATGAACTAATTCTTTTCTTTCTTTACAGGTAAGAGTCGACAACAGGATCGAGATGTGCTGAGAGTAGGTAAATAGTAAGGTTGAATTGTTATATTTTCTTTTGGGGAGATCTACTTGGATAAAGGGATAAAGTACCAGGAAATATGTGTAAACTAAGAAGACCAAGCTTGAATTACGCACACGCAAAGCAGTCCCATAAAGTGAAAAATGCATTTCACCCACTTTTTACGAACCTCACATTACGAACGAAATAACGAAAAGCGAGTAGAAAAAAAAGAAAAACGAAATTCCGTCAAGCGCGGAATCGACGCTCGAAATCAGCCCACAAGCCTTTGACACAAAACCTGTTAGCAAACCCGATGCAGGATGACAAAAGCAGGAACAGATTTTTAACAGCTAGTCACCGACCGACGTGTAGCCTTAGGAAAACCACCAGACGGAGAACCAGGAAGCCAGAGGTGCCACAAGCAACACCACGCGACCTAGATTGGTTTGCCTGACCTAGTGAGCGACAAACATGTGAAAACACACGAGGACCTTTTGAGAAAGTGACCGACGTTGTGTGTGAATTCTGTCGCTTGTGCTGGTAATGACGTTCCCTCTAGTTTTTTCCTCTCATTTTTTGTTGATTTATTTCCCCTTTTCCGTTGTTTTTCCTTTTTTTTGTCTTTAGGCCTAAGCGGAACATCTGTCGCTTGAGCTGGTGATGAAGCGTCGTCATTTTTTTACACCTCTATTTCTTTATTTATTTCCCCTTTCTCCCCCTTTATTTATTTATTTTTCCCTATCCCCCCCGTT
>NC_051417.1:32649489-32649732 GCF_015228065.2 Penaeus monodon | reverse complement strand
CCTTGTTTCTAAGCGTTCTTGTTAGAAGAAGAGAAATATTTGTCTCAAGATCGAAAAGTTCAACTCAGAGGCGCTGTTGTTTCCATTTTTCTTCGCGGATAATCTAAACGTTTATTTAATTCACTTGTTAAATACAAACAGTACGTAGTGAAGCGTTATTCTACTTAGAGAGGAAGGCTTCGTTGTCGTAAGTAGCACCGTGTAAACATATAGTACAAATATAAACATCTGTAGTGTGTGGAG
>NC_051417.1:32648650-32649019 GCF_015228065.2 Penaeus monodon | reverse complement strand
AAATCCAACAAAAACTTAACATAACGCAACCTAATCCTAATTCTAACCAACATATCGCATCCTAACCCAACATAACCTCTCCTAACCCAACACCCTCCATCTCGACCCAACATAAACGCAACATACACCCATAAGCCCAACATACACCCAACATACACCCAACATGAGCCCAACATACACCCAACATGAGCCCAACATACACCCAACATAAGCCCAACACACACCCAACATGAGCCCAACATAGACGAACAGTAGCCAGGGATCGTCCAAGACCTGCTGCGGACGTCCCAGGGTCAAGACGCCAAGAAGCAATGAGATGTTGCTCAATGTTGCAGCAAGAAGTGGCTCGACCCGCGAGGTCATATGACA
>NC_051417.1:32648336-32648624 GCF_015228065.2 Penaeus monodon | reverse complement strand
GATGTTGGGTTTGTCAGGTGTTGTTAGGAATCTCTCGTTAGACGTTTTGTTTATTCATTTATTTTGGAATTTAGTTATTTACTTATTTTCAAATCCGGAGAATTTATTTATTTATTGATGTATCATTATTTTTTTTTTCTAAAGGGGATATTAACTTATTATGGATTATTTTTCTTTCAGTTAATCTATTATTTCATCCATTAATTTATTCGTTTTGAAACTCCGAGAAAATTTCTTTGGATGTAAATAAAGTTGGATTTGTTAAATGCTGTTAAGATCTACGAATAC
>NC_051417.1:32647941-32648220 GCF_015228065.2 Penaeus monodon | reverse complement strand
TTTGCAATATTTATCAAGGCGGCAATTATCCGTAAATGATTAAGTTATTCCTAAAAGAAGGATTTTGTAAGGTGACGATGTGCTAAAGCCTTTCTGGTAGTGATTTAAATGTGGTATTTCTATTTTGCGAAATCACTCTCGAGAAATGAACTAATTTTGAAATTCACCTTTTGCCTTTGTTTTATTATATATATTTTTTTTCTGTCAAATATCACAAAAGGGAAAAGGGAGTCAAAACATCTGCTGATGAATAGATACAGAGAATGATAGAGAAATAAT
>NC_051417.1:32647257-32647361 GCF_015228065.2 Penaeus monodon | reverse complement strand
AGTACGTCATACAACAAATTAATAACATTGTCAACTACGTTGGCAGAATTCATCTTTTTCTGTTTAGAAAAATCATTGCACAAAAGAACCTGATAATCAACTGA
>NC_051417.1:32646957-32647230 GCF_015228065.2 Penaeus monodon | reverse complement strand
AACAAACGCATCTGGTCAATTCAACCTCAATGAAACACTCTTACATGCTAAATAAAATTGGACAAAAATTATAAATTTAAGATATTTAGTTTAGCCTCAATGAAACACACGTAGGGTAATAAATCACACAAAATAAAAATAATGAATATAATTTTTTTTCCACTGAACTCACACATCTGAACATTACTGTCATTTGTCCCTCGCTTGATGATATGTCTTTAAAAGTAAATATTACTTAATGTCTTCTTTGATTTGACTTTTGTAACTTCGTCG
>NC_051417.1:32646649-32646920 GCF_015228065.2 Penaeus monodon | reverse complement strand
ACGTCCGTTGTCGCTAATAATCTCTTGAGGAATTTCTGGAATTATTTTTATGGACGAGGGTTCTTTGGCGGACATTCAGTAAAAGTCTCTTTATGGAAAGTTCATTATAAAACATTCGGTGTTTCTCTGCAGATCGGTGTTGAATTAAACGAGGTTTGTTAAGGCTTGGGAATCCGATGCACACACACACACGTAAGAATTGAAACCACGCGTGCATAAAGTAGAAGTAAAAGGTAGAGACGCAGACGGAAAATTGATAAAAACAAAAGGA
>NC_051417.1:32646100-32646466 GCF_015228065.2 Penaeus monodon | reverse complement strand
AATTCAAATACACACACAATCACGCATATATACCTATACCTGTTACGCTGCAGGCAATTCTCCTGAAGCGCCTTTAACTGAAGGTGACAGCCCGTGCTTTGAAGACCCCTTGTTAATTACACATGCTTTGACTGACAGCAAATGCCAGGAATTATTAGTTGCTCATGCTAGGAGCTGTGATTGAACTGTATATTCCTGCAATTTCCCCCATGTCTGTATCCTCATCTGCGAAAACCACACGTGTTTTCTGGCGGAGGAGAGAAATACGAGACAGTCAGGATGTGTTTGTTTTCAGGAATCTTGTGATATATGAGGTCAATGCAGTAGTAGAAGGGTTTGTCGGTAAAGCTTTATTTCTAATGGTAC
>NC_051417.1:32645383-32645609 GCF_015228065.2 Penaeus monodon | reverse complement strand
CTGAAAACTCGCGAAAGAATCAACACCTTTTTAAAAAACTCCTCCCCTTCGTCGCGGCCGCCGTCTGTATCCGTCTTTCTCCTCCGCCCATTAAGTCAACCGCTGAAGTAAAAGTCATGACGTCCAGTATGTCGTTGCGACTCACACTTCCGTATGGTGACATCACACTCATTTCTTTTCCTGTCTAGCGCTTCCTTTTCTTTTTTATTCTTTCCTCACCCTTCAT
>NC_051417.1:32644225-32644407 GCF_015228065.2 Penaeus monodon | reverse complement strand
GCTAAAATGCAGCTAAAATGCAGCTAAAATGCAGCTAAAATGCAGCCCGCATACTAACGAGCAGAAAGCGAGCGTCGGCCGAAGAGGGAGAAAGGAAGAGCGATGAAGGAAGGGGCTCTTACGATGACGAAACCGGACCGCTTGCGTCAGGGGCTTTGCCAGCGGGCGTCGAGGCGGGGAAG
>NC_051417.1:32643930-32644191 GCF_015228065.2 Penaeus monodon | reverse complement strand
CCGAGGGTTTACACGGACGCACACGCACCTTTCTAGGGGGTTGTGTGTACGTATACGCACGCTGCTAGGGTTTACGTGTACGTATATGCATGCATCTAGGGGTTATGTGTACGTATATGCATGGCTCTAGGGGTTATGTGTAAGTTCATGTACAATACTTGGGTTTACGTACACGCATACGCACGTTTCCGCGGTTTATAAGTACGTACGTGCACGCCCCTAGTGTTTACATTTACGTACACGCACATGCTTGGGTTTCCA
>NC_051417.1:32643696-32643888 GCF_015228065.2 Penaeus monodon | reverse complement strand
ACGCTGCTAGTGTTTAAGGACACGTACACTCCCATTGTCTCCATACGCACACTCGTAAGACAACCACGCACGTTCTGTGCACTCATGTATACTGTATACACACACATGGACGTGCATATACGGCCATATAGGAACGTTTGCACGTAAATACATAATCATGTATACTCTACGCACACGAAACGCAGACACAAC
>NC_051417.1:32643031-32643194 GCF_015228065.2 Penaeus monodon | reverse complement strand
TGTAAACATAGACTCAACCCCTAATATATATATCCCTTTACAAAAGAAAAAAAAATCTGCGTCTATAGGAACCCGCATACCACCTCGAACGCTCGTAAAAAAAGGATGAATAAAATAAAAATACAAATCCAGTTTTAAAAACGAGTCAGAGGAAAGAAAGAAA
>NC_051417.1:32642591-32642967 GCF_015228065.2 Penaeus monodon | reverse complement strand
ACTCGTTTCAATATCCGCAAGAAATTCTAGTAATTTGCTCCCAAAAGAAGAAGAAAAAAAGTAAAAAAAGAAAAGAAAAAAACGGAATAAAGATTATAAAACAGAAAAAAAGTAAAGAAAGAAAAAAAAAGAAAATCTTAAAAAAAAGTAAAAAAAGTAAAAAAAAAAAAGAAAGGAAGAAACAAAGATGAAAAGAAAGAAAGAATACATAAAACAAAACAAAAACAAACAAAGTCGAAGGCAGCTATTGCCAAGCACATAAACTTTCCATCGACTTTAGAAAGTACAGTTTTACTTGTCTCTCTCGTTACAGGCAGATGCGGGAGATTAGCCTCTGATCGTCCCGGATTCCATTTCTGGGCGATTGTAGAAAGCA
>NC_051417.1:32641440-32641881 GCF_015228065.2 Penaeus monodon | reverse complement strand
CTCTCCCCCCCCTTTTTTCCCTCTCCCCCTTTCCCCCCCCCCCCCCTTTTTTTTTTTTTGGCCCAGCCCATGAAAAAAAAACCCACGAACTAAAGCCAAAAAAACCCCTCCAACAACTTTTTTTAAAGTCAGAACCCTGTGAAACGACAAGCTTGTAAAGAACGTTTGGTCGGTTACCCTTGCGTGTTTGCTTATCCATTTTTTATTTTTGCATTATCAACCTAAACCCTAAGTCTTTTTTGCTGGAGGAAAATTTCAGCTTTATGCTTTCTTCTTTGATGTTCACGCTTTCTCTTGTTTTCTGCGGGAGAGTTCTATCGTCTTTCTATTAAGAATATTTATGATGATCTAAAAAAAAAAATCTGCTATAAACGGCCATCAAAAAAAGGGTATCTTTTTTTTAATTTTAAATTTATCGTTTCTGAAATCTTTTTGTCTAGA
>NC_051417.1:32640408-32640909 GCF_015228065.2 Penaeus monodon | reverse complement strand
ATTCAAGCCCTAACTGCAAACCCACACTCCACGTAGATCCAAACGTTGTAAATTCTTGCCCTCTCCCCCTTGGGCCAAAAAAACCCCTTAAATTTTTTTCTATTCATCTTTCGCAATGAATTTCCTAGCGCCGCATTGCAAAGTCCTTTTCTGAAATGACTCCCCCCCCCCTCCCAATCTCCCCCATAACATCCCCGTCTTAGAAAATAGGATGCCCTTTGAGTAAACAATCGATGACCCCCGGGAAAGACTGCTCCAATTAACAGGCGTGACCTTACTAAGGACTTGGTAAGGTCCACGCCCATCCCCCGTCCCCCACCCCCCACGCTGCGTCTAGTTTCTCTAGACGGGCTACTAAAGAGGGGGGGGAGGGAGGGGAGGAGGAGAGGAGGTGGGGAGAGAAGGAGGAAAGTGAGGAGAGAGAAGGGGGAGGGAGAATGAGGAGATGGAGAGGAGGAGGAAAACGAGGAGGTGGAGAGAAGAGGGAAAATGAGGATGAGG
>NC_051417.1:32639425-32639927 GCF_015228065.2 Penaeus monodon | reverse complement strand
CACACTACTATCATATCGCGCTCTATTACGAACACCACTAACTGTGTCCTTTTACGTTAACAGATGCATATTATAACCGCTGGCGCGCGGCCGAGAGGGAAAGTTTTTTAAAGAGCGAAGTGAAAGGAAGGAAAAGCTGAGGCACAAACGAGACACAGGGACGGAGGAAGGAAGGAGGGAGAGAGAGAGAGGGAGAGGAGAAGGGAGGAGGAGAGAGAGGAGGAGGAGAATAGAGGAGGAAGAGAGAGGGAGAAGGAGAGGGAAGGGGAAGGAAGGAGGGAGAGGAGGGGGGAAAGGAGGGAGAGAGGGGGAGAGGAGAGAGAGGAGGAAGAGAGAGGGAGAGGAAAAGGGAGGAGGAGGAGAGGAGGGAGAGGAGAAGGGAGGGAGTAATAGAATGATGAATGCTTTGGGGGAGAAAAGCAGAAGGTTTGTTGGAGACGTTGATGAGGAGAAAAGTGGGGATGGTTTTATTTTCGTGGGTGAATGTTGGTGTATGTGAGGG
>NC_051417.1:32639049-32639280 GCF_015228065.2 Penaeus monodon | reverse complement strand
CTCTACCCCATCCCACCCCCACCCCCCATAAAAAAAAAATCCTAAAAGAGCAATTAATTCCAAAAAAATCCTCTTTTTTTAAAAACCATCCGGGTCTCTGACGTCACAACATGGAAGTAGCCGAGAGGGACGAGCGTGGTTTCGGACGACCGCGAACAGGGTCAGGGAGTCGCCGGGGAAAAAACGCTACGAGACCGCCTCTTGGCCCGTGCGGATGCGCACGCACGCCGC
>NC_051417.1:32638678-32638764 GCF_015228065.2 Penaeus monodon | reverse complement strand
TCCTCTATCTGTTTGTTCCCGACTACCAATCTCCATGTATGTCTGTCTGTTTATGCGCGCGTCTGACCTTCGATGCAGATCTACTC
>NC_051417.1:32638302-32638652 GCF_015228065.2 Penaeus monodon | reverse complement strand
AAGACCTAAGTGTCTACCCGTTAGTCTATCAGTGTTTTAAAATATTTTTTCTTTTGTATTCATAAAACAAATCCATTTTATTTTTACGTGCTCATTAATAAAGACACAATTATATACTCACTGATGGCCCAGCTTCCTATAAATAATATTATCGCGTTGTGATTATCAAACATAACAAGGGAATAATGATAATATAAACTCGGATGAAACGAAGGGCCAAATAAATGACAACCGAATAACGATAAAAAAGATAACCAAAACGAACGGCAATAAATAAAAGGGAATAATGCCCGAGGGCAAAAATGGCAACCGAAACGACATGAAAGAATGACCCGAAAGGAAATAAAAAA
>NC_051417.1:32638053-32638207 GCF_015228065.2 Penaeus monodon | reverse complement strand
TGAATAACAGTCGAACGACAAGAAAAAGAGTGGAAGACAATCGACCCTTCAGACAATAAAAGTTACTAAACAACCAAATTACATAAATGAAAGTGATAAAAACCCCTGACCATAAAATTTAAAGTGCAAACTTAAAAAAAAAAATATTATATTT
>NC_051417.1:32637890-32637985 GCF_015228065.2 Penaeus monodon | reverse complement strand
CACCACACACACATATATATAACGAAAGTGAAAACTGAATAACAGTGTCAAGAAGGGCACTTTACTGTCATCCACAGAGATCGAAACTCGATATC
>NC_051417.1:32637337-32637868 GCF_015228065.2 Penaeus monodon | reverse complement strand
ACAGAGACACATGCCTCTGAGCCTAACTTTTATACCAGAGAAATGATAACACACACTTTAACACACACACTTTAACACACACGTAGAATGACTTGCCTCTTGGACATTTAGGTCACACTAAACAAGAGTGTGATGGAGGAGACATACAGGTGGTATGGGAGAGGTAAAATGAATAAAAGGGGGTGAGACAGAGGAAGATAAAGAAGAGGGGAAAGTCACTGCGGAGAGGAATAGGAGAAGAGGGAGTAAAGCGGATAAACAAACTTGTGGAGAAGAAGATTTGGAAGAGACAAGAGAGAACAGCACATACACGAAGGGAGGAGAGGGAGAGAGAAAAAAGATAAAAGGGGGCAAATTAAAGAGAGAAGAAAGGGAAGAGAAAGAGGGGAGATGAAGGGAGGAAAATATACAGACCATCCAATTCCCATGTCTTTTTTCACGTGTAACAGGTCTTAATCTAAATATTATATTAAGTGCATACGGCACAAGATCTGCCTCTTGCTGTAAATGGATAACTAAACATGATTTTGC
>NC_051417.1:32636115-32636651 GCF_015228065.2 Penaeus monodon | reverse complement strand
TTTATTCTTGACACATATGAACGCCAGACAGACTCTATTGTCTAGGAAAGAAAGCCCGAGAGACGACGCCCTAGGATTTGGGTTCAGACCGAGGTGGCACAGAGCACATACAGTAAGTCAAAGGGCAAGGGAGGTGATGGTTATACCTACTCGTTTGACCTCTGAGGACCTTCAAAAAAAAATTCTTGCAACGGGATCATCAGAAGCATGATTTTCTCCTTAAATATAACAAAATATTACATTTTGAACAGCAGAGCCATTGGCTACAATAGGCAAACATGATCTACTTAACGTCCCTTATGCATCATATTTCACTCGAACTTCCCATTACCCAAAATGACAATAAAAGTGTCTCGTTCTTTAATATGCCTTTTAGGTCCCCTAATGGTCGGCAGGGAAAGTACCCCTCCCTTGTTAAGGCCCTCTCCTGTTGCTGCCACGTAAATAGTAAAAACCATTTATTTTGGGAACCGTTCTTGAAAACTGATTTTCTGTACGAGGAAAAAAGAAACGCAAACCTTTGATACTATGAAATG
>NC_051417.1:32635860-32636060 GCF_015228065.2 Penaeus monodon | reverse complement strand
GTCACCGAATTGAGCACAAAAATTTTTTCGATAAAAATCTCTTCTATCTTTGACCGATGCTCCTGATTTTTCCATTTTTCTGCAATGAATGGAATTTTTTTTACCCCCCAATTTTTTTTTCTTCTTTTAATTTACGAGACCGACCAGCTTTTTACCGCTCGCACCGGTTTTCCTTTCACTGACTTTCGAAATAAAAATGA
>NC_051417.1:32635577-32635812 GCF_015228065.2 Penaeus monodon | reverse complement strand
CCCCTCTCCCTTCATTTACAAAATGATAAAGAACTTTCTCCTGAAACCCACGAAAGGGTTGCAGCAACGTGGGCTGTGCTAGAAACCTGAGTGTTGCGAATTCATGATTGAAGGCGTTAAAACCCAAAGAGAGGTAATAATGGAAGCAATTGGGTGGGAAAAACATGATTTTTGGGGGTTTTACATGTTCAAAGCCGGCAAGGAGAGGGGAGCGAAGGAGGACAGTCGAATTGCA
>NC_051417.1:32635343-32635425 GCF_015228065.2 Penaeus monodon | reverse complement strand
TTTTAAAGAAAGACTGACCCACAGACAAAAAAAAACAAGACAACAACAGAGATAGATAGATAAATAGAGGTAAATGGGGAGC
>NC_051417.1:32634973-32635190 GCF_015228065.2 Penaeus monodon | reverse complement strand
CAGACAGACTGACAGAGAGGCCTACCTCCTCCCAAGGCAGCCGCTCTTACAAATCGACCTCCCTCGACAGTCTTGCATAAAGAGAGTTGAGTCAAGGTAAGGTCACACACTCCAGCCGCTACCTTGTTGCAGAGAATCTTGCATGACACCACACTGCATGACTGCCGCAGAGACCTTCCTCATGACCGCTACTGTGTCTGGATGGATGGATTGACGG
>NC_051417.1:32634722-32634824 GCF_015228065.2 Penaeus monodon | reverse complement strand
TCTAAAAAATAAAATTTTATAAATTCTTAAAATTAAATTTTAAATTTTTAATTCTTAATATACTTTATTAAAATTTAAATATTTTAATAATTTTTAACTATC
>NC_051417.1:32634254-32634469 GCF_015228065.2 Penaeus monodon | reverse complement strand
GCAAAAAACAGCCTCCCCAATCAATCCCCCTCCAGGCACAGTAGCGGTCATGGGGAAGGCCCTCTGCGGCAGTCATGCAGTGTGGTGTCATGCAAATTCTCTGCAAAAAGGGTAGCGGCTGGAGTTGTGACCTTACCTTGACTAAACTCTTTTTATGCAAAACTGTCGAGGAGGCATTTGTAAAGGGGCTCCCTTGGGGGAGGTGGCCCCTGTCG
>NC_051417.1:32633476-32633677 GCF_015228065.2 Penaeus monodon | reverse complement strand
GGGCTTTGAACTGAAAACCAAAAATCATGTTTTTCCACCCAAATTTGCTTCCATTTTTCTCTCTCATTGGGTCTGAACCCCTTTCACTCCATGAATTTCAGCAACACTCGGGTTTTCTGCACACCCCCTCTGCTGCACCTTCAGGGGGGGTTTTTTCAGACCCAAAATACCGTTATCATTTGTCGATAAAGGGGAGGGGGG
>NC_051417.1:32633232-32633434 GCF_015228065.2 Penaeus monodon | reverse complement strand
TTTTTACTTCAGAAACCGTCGTGAAAGACACCGGGGCAGGGGTAAAAATGCTGGTGGGTCTGTAAATTAAAGAAAAAAAAAAATTTGGGGGGAAAAAAATTGCCTATTCTTGCAGAAAAATTTTGGAAAAGATCAGAGCTTCTGACAAAGATTAAAGCGATTTTACGAAAAATTTCGTGCTCAAATTCGCGTGACAAGCTAG
>NC_051417.1:32632659-32633189 GCF_015228065.2 Penaeus monodon | reverse complement strand
CATTGCTACTATAAAAGGGTCTTGCTTTGTTTTTTTTTCCTCGTACAGAAAATCAGTTCTCAAACCCTTTTCCCAATACGGGTTCTTACTATTTACGGGGCAGAAAACGGGACGGGGACCTTAAAAAAGGGAGGACTACTTCCTTCCACATTAGGGGACCTAAAACAATTAAAGAACGAGACACTTTATCATTGTCTTTTTAATGGGAAGTCTCGAGTGAAATATGATCATAATGTACGTTAATGTAGATCAGATTTTGGCCCTTTTTATCCCCATGGCTTGCGTTCAAAAAAGTAATAGTTTGTTTTTTTAAAGGGGATAAATCCTTGCTTCTTGCATGATCCCCGTTGCAGAATTTTTTTTTTTGAATGGTCCCTTCAGAGGTCAAAAGAGGTAGGTATAACCCTCCTCCCGCCCTTTGACTTACTGTATGTGCTCTGTGCCCCCCGGGCTGAACCCAAATCCTAGCGTCGTCTCTCGGTGCTTTCTTTTCCCAGACATGAGTCTGTCTGGCGTTTATATGTTCAAGA
>NC_051417.1:32631868-32631997 GCF_015228065.2 Penaeus monodon | reverse complement strand
CAAATCAATTTTAGTTATCCATTTACCAAGAGGGATCTTGTGCCCTATGCACTTAATAATTTTTAGTTTAAAACCTTTCCGTGAGAAAGACTGGAAAATTTGGATTCGTTATTGTTTTCCCCCCTTCAT
>NC_051417.1:32631485-32631793 GCF_015228065.2 Penaeus monodon | reverse complement strand
TCGGGATGGCTGTTCTCTCTTGTCTCTTCCAAAACTTTTCTCCACAAGTTTTTTCCCCCTTTTACTCCCTCTTCTCCTATTCCTCTCCCCCAGTGACTTTTTCCCCCCTTCTTTATCTTCCTCTGTCCCCCCTTTTATTTTTATTTTTTACCTCTCCCATACCACCTGTATTCTCCTCCATCACACTCTTGTTTATTTACCAAATGTCCAAGAGGCAAGTCATTCTACGTGTGTGTTAAAATGGGTTTTTTTAAAAATTGTGTTATCATTTCTCTGTATTAAATTAGGCTCAAACGATGTGTCTCTGT
>NC_051417.1:32631368-32631463 GCF_015228065.2 Penaeus monodon | reverse complement strand
GTACGAGTTTCGTCTCGTGGGTGACAGTAAATGCCCCTTTTTGACACTTGTTAATTTTTTTTTTTAAAAGTTTTTTTTAAATTTTTTTTTATATA
>NC_051417.1:32631115-32631198 GCF_015228065.2 Penaeus monodon | reverse complement strand
GTTGTGTCCATCCTATTCACTGCCCAAACCAGTTCCTCTTTTGTTCTCCCGATAAATACTATCTTCTTCCTCCTCCTCTTTCG
>NC_051417.1:32630561-32630747 GCF_015228065.2 Penaeus monodon | reverse complement strand
TGCGTGCGTCGATCCCCAGTCACGCCGAAGCCAGAACTGGAACGGGAGGCGG
The DNA here is from genome assembly GCF_015228065.2 of Penaeus monodon. Classification (NCBI taxonomy): domain Eukaryota; kingdom Metazoa; phylum Arthropoda; class Malacostraca; order Decapoda; family Penaeidae; genus Penaeus; species Penaeus monodon. The sequence continues at coordinate 32,630,695 of NC_051417.1, read as the reverse complement.
ACAAAACCTCACGAAGGTGCACCGCACGCGGCCCCTTTGCGAGAGTTATCTGATGGAGGCGCTGTAGGGATTCTGCATTCCTCGTCAGGGTGGGATCGGTACAGCTGCTGTCCTGGCGTGGGAGGGTGGGGGGT
>NC_051417.1:32630090-32630347 GCF_015228065.2 Penaeus monodon | reverse complement strand
CACCATGAACCATAAACCCACCATAAACCCACGACCCGGAATTCCCCAATCGGCCGAGGACTGCGATCAGCCTCTTTACCAGAGCCTCCGCCGACAGGCCGACGGAACTGCAGTAGCCCGACGCCCGACATCACGCCCCGAACCCCAGCACGAAGGTAAACTTGTGGGCGGTCTTCCAGGGGTTGTGCAACGCCCACGCCTCGCTGGCAGGAGGGATGGCGGACTCTTGGCCAAAACAAGGAAAAACACGAGGATTT
>NC_051417.1:32629453-32629658 GCF_015228065.2 Penaeus monodon | reverse complement strand
ACGAGAGCTATCAAGGTAAAGACAAGGTTCAAGACAGAGGAGCGTGATCTTCTCCCTCAGAACGAACGCGCTTAACTTCAAACTTCTCTCATTTGAGGATATTTACTCTCACCTCCCTGTGTTCGGGAGGAGCGTTCCCAGCGTAAACACATCGCCTCATAAATATCTTTCATGTGAGTGTCTCTCCTCGTTTACTCGCTCGTGA
>NC_051417.1:32629090-32629381 GCF_015228065.2 Penaeus monodon | reverse complement strand
CTGTTCGTTTTACGTAATAACACATAACCTAAGAATAATTTCGAAGGTGTCTGCAGCTCTTGTTCACGGTAAGAATTTTTCCTCCTCGCCCCCTCCCTTCCCCCCCCCCCTCCAGAATTTCGTTCTCGTGAACATAACCTGTTCTCTTATCAATGGTAGAATGAGAAAAAGAAAGTACGGACTGAGATCGACGTTGACTTACAAAATGAAGTGAAATATATATTTGAAATTAGTTATATCAGTTAGTGTTACACAATGGAGAGGAATAGTAGTTGCATGCTCTGATTAGCA
>NC_051417.1:32628731-32628878 GCF_015228065.2 Penaeus monodon | reverse complement strand
GTGGCTAAGAGAGTGTTTGTGAGGCCATCCTGTTTCGACCGACCCCAGACGCGGCAACGCTGGATGTCCAGAAGTGGCAACGCTGGATGTCTCGGTTATATTCGCATCTTATTATCTGTCTTGTCTTCTGTTCCTCCCTTCGTGCTA
>NC_051417.1:32628282-32628394 GCF_015228065.2 Penaeus monodon | reverse complement strand
TTTTCCTCTCTCAGTCACGGTCGCGTTGCTGCTGAAAACGGTCGACCGTCTCTGCCTTTTGGGTTAATAACAAACAACGGCACTTTTACTTGTAGGCGTCTCATGAGTGGCC
>NC_051417.1:32627742-32628068 GCF_015228065.2 Penaeus monodon | reverse complement strand
TCGCTCCTCTGGCGTTGCGAGGCGCTATGGCCATCAGCACCACAACAGCTGCCGAACACGCGGAATGTATTACCGCAAAATAGTTGTGAAAGAGGGCGGACTCTTGCGTGCTTACTTCCTGGGTTTGATATATTTGTTGGTGGGTTGTGGGGGTGGGGGGATTGTGGTGGTAGATGGGGGTGGCTGAGGATTATGGGGAGGTGTGGGGAATCTGATGGAGAAGGAGAAACATTTCGGGCTGATGTCTCTCTCTCGGGGAAAAGTGTCTGGTCGTCGAAGTTTTGAATATCGAGCCAAGTGGGACGCAGGAAATGAGTAGCTGCACG
>NC_051417.1:32627355-32627521 GCF_015228065.2 Penaeus monodon | reverse complement strand
TGAAGAAGGCGTAGGTAAAGATGTGCATGAGTTAAGTATCAGTCACATACCACTATTCGGACACATTCTTATTAACACTATGAATTCCCTCTCTCCTTAAATGCTCAAGCGTCCGACCTCCCTGGACACATGCGCGACACTTAAATAAGCTCTTCTTAAGCCTTTC
>NC_051417.1:32626870-32627323 GCF_015228065.2 Penaeus monodon | reverse complement strand
GGTGATCGGGAGGATAACTGAAAGCCATAAGCAGCTTAGGATCGCGCGTGGAACACAAAGGGGAATTCGATCCAGATTCCCGAAAGAATCAGTCCTAACCACGAGGGATTCCAAGCCCGGGAAAAGGTTTCGACTCCATAAGACGATTGCGCGGTCGCCTTCGAAGCTCCTTATTGCGAATTCTTGTCTTCGATCCTCTATATACTGCTCTTCGATGCTTTGCTTTAAATGTTTCAGTTCTGCTTAAATGATGTTGTTTTCATTAAATTCCTGGGGAAAATAACGGCATCTTTCTGCATTTATTTGTTAATAAAAAAAAGCATCATCTTAATGTACTTATCTATTAAGTGCTGGTATTTACTAGACTGAAATCAAGATACGTCTGCCGAAATGATCTCCGGGAGGTACGTGTGACTGAGGTCGAATGACGAAAGGGAAAGTCATCAGATTCGT
>NC_051417.1:32626330-32626726 GCF_015228065.2 Penaeus monodon | reverse complement strand
TAATGAACAGAGAGGCATCTGCTTTACGTCCACGTCGTCCTTTGCCAATAAGTTCCGAGAAATTCCCGCCGTAAGGAGCTTAAGCGGCGAGAAACTCCTTATGAAACATATACGGTGAGGAGACGCGTGTTCGATTCCACAAAGCGAGAGAGAAAAAGGTTTAGATCGCAAGTGGATGCTGTTATAGGCAGTCTCAAAACATTAGTTTCTGTTAGAGTCACTTAACCCTATAGTTCTTGGCCTGAGGGTAGGAGGGTTAGCGTATCATGTTTTCTCTGATCAAAGACGATATTTACTATTCAGGCGGAAATATCGGGGCTTTGAAGATGTAAAAGAGGCACATCTAAGGGAGTCGCATTATAACTTCACTATGATGACGTATGCAGCGTGAGAAGC
>NC_051417.1:32625961-32626192 GCF_015228065.2 Penaeus monodon | reverse complement strand
AAACATACCAAAGGATAAAGACGAGAGACGAAGAGAGACCAAAAAAACTCTACAAAGGATCCAAGACAAATCGAACCATTATATTCAAAAAAAGTAATAAAAGAACAATTTTTCCCACTTGTCCCTCTCCTTTTTTAAGGCAAAATTAGAGTGCCATTTAAAATCCTAAAAAGTGCCATGTATGAAGAAGGAAGCAGTTGCTCATATCATTTTCAGGACCACGGGTGAATC
>NC_051417.1:32625073-32625278 GCF_015228065.2 Penaeus monodon | reverse complement strand
GAAAGAGAAGAACTAGATACAGAAAAAAATATATAGAGAAAAAAAGGAGAAAGAAATTGAAGAAGATGACTGGAAGAAATCGTTAGTCTTGGCACCAAGTACGAGGGGGTGTGGCTGTTGTTGGCAAAGGTCCTGCGCCTGAATACTAAGGTGCTGGGGCCGAGGTGGCGGTCGAGAGGGCCTTATGGGTCAGGGGAGAGTAGGT
>NC_051417.1:32624911-32625034 GCF_015228065.2 Penaeus monodon | reverse complement strand
GGATGGTGTATGATTTTTGTTGTTTATATTGATGGTGAGTCCGGATTCTCCAGAGGATTCTTGTGTTAAAGTTTATGTTTTTTGATATACTTACACGCGACTTGCGATGGGGATATGGATCGG
>NC_051417.1:32624618-32624735 GCF_015228065.2 Penaeus monodon | reverse complement strand
AGCGCGCATGACCACCATTGAAATCAAAATGTCAGGGACACTCTTGAGCAATTGCACAGATACATTGCTTTACTCTAGACGTGTCAGCAGCAGAGATACACCAAGATGTTGCTAATC
>NC_051417.1:32623955-32624587 GCF_015228065.2 Penaeus monodon | reverse complement strand
AGTGAGATGGGGTATAAACACGAGAGAAGGGGCGGTTGGGGGAAGAGGGGGGAGGGGAAGGACCTGTTGGGAGGGAGGGGGAAGTGTTGGGGGGGGAGGGTGCCTGGTCTTGCGTAATCACAAGGTCATTTCTTGTCCACTTTCCTCGTCGCTGATTGGCTGCGAGCCTAAGGAGAATCTGAGAGCCTCCGTGACCAAGCAGAATTATGGAGCAGTGACCGAGACATGATCATAACACGAATGCAAATATGAAAAGTGAAGTAAGTTCATTTATTTAGCGCATGGATCCAGTTTTTGGCGCGAGGAGTGTGGTCGAGGCAGCCCCAAGAGCACGAGCTGTTGTTGGGAAACTTCGCGTGAAGCCTCATTCAGACGACGCTTTGCGATTCTCTCTCTTTTTTTAAAGTTTTCTCCTCACGTATTTCTCAAGGGAATCTCGCCCGGTTTAAAACGATTCCTCGAATCTCCTAGAAAACCACCGAAGATTCCAAAGAAGCGGAGTAACGTTCAAGAAGCTTTGCAAAGAGAGCGAAAGGGGCGCGCCATAGCTGCAGAGGAGGAGGAGGAGGTCCCTTCGCCTCCCTCCGTCCGCCTGCATTGTTCCCTCCCATTCCGGCGACGCGTGACTGGCT
>NC_051417.1:32623558-32623906 GCF_015228065.2 Penaeus monodon | reverse complement strand
GTGCAACGCACGAAAGAAGCAGAAAAAAATGCCAAAACGTAACCTGATTTTACTCAACCTTGAACGAAACTGTTGATTTTGCTCAACGGAAAGCACTCCTTTGAACAGGAAGTTATGGCTAAGCTGTAATCAAAGCTAAAACATTTACAAACAACGGATTATCATAAATCTCGATCCTTCTTTTCACGTATCATGCCCATCTGCCCTTCTGGAAACGGCTGGCGAGTCAAAACAACATTCAATTCCAGGAATATGCATAGTTTCGCCTTTCATAATCACGTGCACAAATGAAATTCAAATTCGACGTCTGAATGTGTTTTAAGAATTTATTAAGACTTGAGCAGGGGA
>NC_051417.1:32622957-32623071 GCF_015228065.2 Penaeus monodon | reverse complement strand
TTTAAAAACCCCCGCCTCGGGGCAGACCCAGACTCAAAAGGTCCAAGATAAAGTTGCCCCCGGGGCGTACTCATCATAGCACTCCCTGACCTGCCGGGGGGGGCGTCCTAGAGC
>NC_051417.1:32622628-32622866 GCF_015228065.2 Penaeus monodon | reverse complement strand
AGGGAAAAAGGGGGGTGTTTTTGGGGTATGGAGGCAGAGACGCTTTTGTTTGTTTGTTTGTGTGTTGATTGATTTTTTTGTCTGTCTTTTTTATATATGTTTTTTCTTTTATCTATTATTTATTTACTTATTTATAATTGCTACTTAAAAAAAAATGTATTTGCACATCTTTAGTTACTCGTTTGTTTACGCAGCTAAAAATCATATATTTATCAGTTTTCCTCATTTACCTGGTTAG
>NC_051417.1:32622523-32622591 GCF_015228065.2 Penaeus monodon | reverse complement strand
TGAATGCTAGGTTATGATCACACACCCTAATTAATTCTTAAACATTCACTCCTTAAAAGAACGATAGT
>NC_051417.1:32622164-32622331 GCF_015228065.2 Penaeus monodon | reverse complement strand
ACCCCCTTTTCACGTTTTATGTTGGAAATTTTACGCTGGAGGCAAAATTAATAAAAACCCGGGCCTTTGTCTGCTCTCAATACCTCCTTTTTCCCCCCCCGCTCCCTTCCTTTTTGCAAAAAGATGGCCAAGCAATCCTGTTGCATAAACCTTTTCCTTTTGGGAGG
>NC_051417.1:32621314-32621479 GCF_015228065.2 Penaeus monodon | reverse complement strand
GCAGCGCCGACCGTGTCAAGGTGGGCCGCTCCAGCCCCGCCGCCCGCCCGTGTGTCTCAGCCCGTACTGCAAAGGCACTTAACCCGCAGTGGAGCCTTTCACACGTATTGCTTGCCAGACCTATAACGGCGCGGTTGTTGCATGGAAGGAGCGTGTATTGTTAAT
>NC_051417.1:32620768-32621086 GCF_015228065.2 Penaeus monodon | reverse complement strand
AAAGAAAAGTGAAAGACAGCTTCCTCAGAGAAAATCCTTACCGATCGACAGAGCCAAGTGACGAAGGGCGCTGATGACAGACATGTTGAGAAACCAAGCTGCTACGTAAAGTTCGAACGTGTCCCAACCGAGTCAAGTTGTCGAGGCGAAACTTACCATTTCCGTTGCTGAAAACTTGAAAATATATGAGGACGTGGAACCGGTTTTTAGACTGACCTAGCTCCTCCTCTCTCTTCTTTTTTGCATTCATATACCCTCCCTCCATCCCTCCTCCTCTGTCTTGAGATTCTGCCTCCGTGTCCGTTTCTGTCTCTTGAA
>NC_051417.1:32620197-32620468 GCF_015228065.2 Penaeus monodon | reverse complement strand
GTTCCGCCAGAAGAACATGACCTGACGCCACGTAGCCATAAGAGGTTGAGGGTTGGTTATGAGTCCCTCATGACTAGACTCATAATAAGGTCTTTTTCCTACACGTTCACTGGCCGTCGTTTTTCTGTCTCTGTCTGTGTGTGATTTTGATCGCACCAGTTCGTTCTGTGTGCCACGAATAAAACTTTTGCGGTGTTTTAATATTTTTTTTCTATTTTATTATTTTCACATATTCTCTCGCCATATCTTTTTTCTCCCCCCCCCCCTAGAT
>NC_051417.1:32620054-32620142 GCF_015228065.2 Penaeus monodon | reverse complement strand
TCTTCCCTCCTTCCCCTTGGTCTCTCCACCATCCTTTTTTCTTTTTTTTTTGCTTCTGTCACCTTCACCCCAGTACCTTCCTTCCCTT
>NC_051417.1:32619875-32619959 GCF_015228065.2 Penaeus monodon | reverse complement strand
TTCTGAACCGACGCCTCACCCACTTTCCATGTGTGCATTTCTGAGCTTCTGTGTTTATTTTCGTGTTGTTCTCAGAGTGGCCGA
>NC_051417.1:32619265-32619744 GCF_015228065.2 Penaeus monodon | reverse complement strand
CATTTCTTAAGCCCTTTTCCCTCGGTTCATTCCTTCTTTATCCATTTTGTTTTATGTCTCTCCCTTTTATTACCCGTTTTACCTGTGTTCCTCCCCTCTTTATTAGTTTTCCCTCTGTCCCTTAATTTTTTACCTATTTTCCTTCTGTCCCTCCTTCTTTATCTGTTTTCCCTGTCTCCTTATTTTATCGATTTCCGTCTGTTCCTCCCTTCTTTGTCACTTGGATCTGTCCCTCTCTTTTATCAATTTCATCCCTGTCTCCCTCTTCTTTATTCTTTTTCCTTCTGTTCCTTTATCTCTTTTACCCTTGTTCTTCCCTCCTTTATCTGTTTTCTCATTTCTTTCACGTCTTCTCTTGGTTGTTATCTCGTTCGCTACCTACTTACGTCCGAGTGTTAACTGGTGTCGATTTTTCTTCTTTTTTTGTAAGTGATTGGGTGTTTTTTGTAAGTGATGACGTCATGAACAGGTAAGGAGAC
>NC_051417.1:32618705-32618817 GCF_015228065.2 Penaeus monodon | reverse complement strand
GCAATATTCTCAGCCAATATATGCTTACTCTTCTCTCCTCTGACTGATTGAATGAGTCACAGATGGTCATAAGTGTATATGAGGACCTTTCTTTTCTGTTTATTCCGTCGAC
>NC_051417.1:32618367-32618650 GCF_015228065.2 Penaeus monodon | reverse complement strand
ACTGGAGACATTTCATTTTCTCTTTCCGAAAATCTTTTTCTCTCTGAGGAGCATTCGTGAATTTCCCGCCGTACGATAACATGGCGGCCCCTAACGCGCTGCCAGACGTACGAATGTCAAGCGGCCGACGTGAAAGAATGTGATTGAGAGACGCGATACGAGGAGGAACTTGGGTTGACTGGGTGGTGTGACCTCGATGTTTTCGTGTCGACGGCAAGGTTAAAGTTAACCTGCCTGAGATCCCTTCAACCAGAAAGGTGGGGCGTTGGTCTCCTACAGGATA
>NC_051417.1:32618154-32618283 GCF_015228065.2 Penaeus monodon | reverse complement strand
CGTTAGTCATGTGGAAATCCAGTGTACTGAAGCATCATTAAGGTTTTCCACAAAGGAGAGAAGAAATTCCAGGAATATTTGACATTTTTATTTCTATTATCAGACACCCTGAAAACCAATCCTCCTGTG
>NC_051417.1:32617198-32618113 GCF_015228065.2 Penaeus monodon | reverse complement strand
CCGAGACCCCTTAGACCAAATCATTTCAACATCACAGAAAAAAGGGACATTTAAAATCAATTCCATTTATTTTACAACTTCAAGAAACAACCCCACCATGCTCAAAATCCGTCCGTGGTATTAGGCACTTAATTATATTAATCTCAAAGGATTCTTCATCGTGTGGGTCACCGTGCCCCGCCAGACACAGGCGAGGAGGTCGTTGCATAACCTCTGGGCAGAGAAGGAGGACATGGAGGCTCACGGGGAAGAGAGAGAGGGACGAATTGAGTGGGAAAGGAGGAAGAGGAGAAGAAGGAGGAAGAGAGAGAGGGACGAATTGAGTGGGAAAGGAGGAAGAGGAGAAGGAGGAGGAAGAGAGAGAGGGACGAATTGAGTGGAAAAGGAGGAAGAGGAGAAGGAGGAAGAGGAGGAGGGACGAATTGAGTGGAAAAGGAGGAGAATGAGGAGGAAGAGAGAGGGGGGCGAACTGAGTGGAAAAGGAGGAGAATGAGGAGGAGAATAAGGAAGAGAAAGAGGAATAACCTGAGTGAAAAAGGGGCGAGAAGGAAGAGAAGCCTCGGGAGAAATGGCGAGGAGATTGAAAAAGAGAAAGAGGGTTTGGTTGAGTGAAAAGAAGGTGAGTGAGAAAGAGGAGAGAACAAGGAACGCGAAATTTAAAAAAAAGAAAAAAGAGAGGAGAGCGAAGTTGGACAAAGGATAACAAGCGATAGGCATAACTTTGGACTTGAGAGATAAGAGATATGCAAAACGCGATCCAGCGGAAGATGAATGTGGCTCCTACCTAACTGTCCCTCACAAAAGGCCTTTTATACGTTGGGTTTATTGATCATGAATAACTTCATTACCTTATTCAAAGCTTGAAGTTCAGTTTCGGAAATCTTCTGATTCCGTGTTTCCGTCTTCGTCACTTAC
>NC_051417.1:32616794-32617107 GCF_015228065.2 Penaeus monodon | reverse complement strand
TCCGACAGCGAAGACAATAAAATTGAACCTCAGGCCAAGAACTAGATTTTCTTGTGCCAGAAATAAAACCACAAGCGTATTCTATAAGCAACGATACGTCCAAAAGATAACCCGGTTTTGGCTTTCCAAGTATTCCCTGTCAGTTCCTTTGTTGGGAAAGTGAAGGCTGATAGAGTTCCTGCAGAAGAATGTCATATTTATGTAAGAAAATCGAGGAACATGGATTTTTGAAAACAATGCGATTGCCAGCGTAAATAGCATGGCGACCCAAGAGCTGTTTCCAAAAAAATCCGTTAATAGTGAAATAGAATGG
>NC_051417.1:32616683-32616757 GCF_015228065.2 Penaeus monodon | reverse complement strand
TAAGACACAGCAGCGTGTTGTGTTATCTACTCCCCCGTGAGATATACAAGAGGGCACAGAATCGGAATCCTTAA
>NC_051417.1:32616185-32616570 GCF_015228065.2 Penaeus monodon | reverse complement strand
TCAAGATAACGTCTTTTTCTTTCCAAGACACTTCTCAGAAAACTTTGATGAATCCTTGAAAAACAACAACAACCTCAACTTTTCTCAGCGACATATCGCTCGTTATCCAAAAGTAAACACGGAAAGCGGTTGACACAGGATTAACCAAAGAGCACACTGGAAGATCCACAACTAGCTGGTAGGATAATCCAACGAACATTGAGGTGTCCATAACAAGTACTGAGAGCTCTCCCGCAAGCACTGGGAGTCAAGCACTGGGTTCCAGGTTGCCCCTGCCTCATGCACGATAATACGTTGCAACGGGCAGGACTTGTATTTCGTGGGTTTTGGATGCGTGATGACACTCTTCTGTTGGAGAATCCACTTGCTGTATTTAGGGAAAGTG
>NC_051417.1:32615846-32616149 GCF_015228065.2 Penaeus monodon | reverse complement strand
TTGGGGCTATGGAAGGGGATGCATATCGTGGGTATAAAAGTCCTTGTATTTTATCATTCCTTGATAGAAAGACAACTCTATACTGACAGATACCTGACAAGTTTGGCGTTGTGGGGAAACCTGTGTCTTCTTGAGCGATAATAGATTTTAATGAAGGGTCCTGGCGATTGCCAAAGAGGTAGATCGATCATGTTTATTGCGAATTAAGTCAAAGGTGAGACTAACAAGACGACGTGTGTGTTCATCTGAGGGTTAACGAGATTATGTTGTGGGATAAACGATCCAGGACAGCGATGGATTTAG
>NC_051417.1:32614700-32615814 GCF_015228065.2 Penaeus monodon | reverse complement strand
TCATCAGAACCCCCCCTATACTCGTCATATCAGTATCAATCCTTCAAGAATTCATAGATGCAGTCATATCAGATTCGATTCCACATTTGACGAGTTCAATCCCTTATACTTTGTCTTCCCTGACTCTCTTTTTTTAAGCACTGGGATAACTTGTCCTTCAAGACTTTATGAACATAGACGTGCATAAGAGTCATGCATTACTACCAAACTGTATACAACTCCATTTCCTCTTTGTTATAGCTCAAGAATCGCCCTTTTTTAGCGTAAATACTTGAGAACTAGGTATGCGATCAGAGTCATTAATGCAGGTCTAGGAATCTTGGGAGCAGCGTATCTTATCTTGACGAGCCACGGTTCGATTTGTCCTGCATCGTCCATCAAGTCAGAAAAGACGTAAACCAAGTCAGCGGTGAAGTGTACACTAGTTTTAGTTGAGGGGGGCGGGGGGAGGAATGCATGTTGTACAGTGCTTGTCGATGTTACGGGTAATAATAACAAGTCTGATTTGTCTTTTGCAGGTATGTTGAACACGCGGAGGACCACTTTATTATCGGACCCGAGGAGGACGAAGGAAGGAGAAAAAAAAAAGAGTAGGTGTGATTAATTTCTCTCTCTGGTCATCCGTTTTCTCCGTCGCTACAGATGCTGCTTCTTCTTTGTACTTAGTTTCTGTTCTCCTTGTATTTCCCTGGACGTTAAACCAGAGATTAGTTCTCTCTCTGGTTATAAATTGTACATACTTTCCTACTTATAATCGCATTAGAATTAGAATAAAGTGACAGTATCTGCGTCTTTTGAAATACATCATTCCAAAAAAACGTAAAATGAATAGATAATATTCCGTGCACTTATTATTCTAATATTTAACGCAACTGTCGTCTCTATAGCATTATACTGTTTTATGCAAATACCTTTTATATAGCACGAATGTCCTTGCAGCTGCAGTATAGAGATAGTTTGCAGGGTGTGGTCATTGAGTCTGCCGTCTAGGAGTCAGGTGTTACAATTACTCGTTTTTAGCATTCGGGATTTAACGCATGCAGCATCCAACCTTCAGGCTGTTCGTGGGAAAAAACAAGATGTATAATGTCGTTTTTTTCTCCCTCCCCCCCCC
>NC_051417.1:32614190-32614562 GCF_015228065.2 Penaeus monodon | reverse complement strand
TGAATCATTCAGTGAAAGCCCCGAGATGAACGAGATGAACAAGACGAACCGAAGGACGGCCAACCTGCTCTTGAAAATCGAGTCTGTTTGAATCTCCGAGAACGACCTTCGCATCCCACAGGAGGGCAGTTGGCCTTGGGTTTTTTTCCCCTCTCTGGCTTATTTTTATATTTTCCTCTCATTTTTTCCCCTCCTTCCCTCCAGAACTATTATCTGCAAAGCGGGCATCCTCCTATAGCGGGACAAGAGAGTGCTACGCTCGAGGAGATCGTTATGGCTTCTCCTCCTGTGTTGTTCGTCTGCATTTTGGTCTCTGCGGGTATCCTTCACGGGGAGCGATGTGGTTCCGGAGGTCGGGCTTGTGCGTGGGAC
>NC_051417.1:32613954-32614113 GCF_015228065.2 Penaeus monodon | reverse complement strand
CTATTGTTGTTATAATTTCACTTTCGTCGCTTATGGCGTTTCTGTCGCCGGGGACAAATCGCCTTCGCTGGAATAGGGTGAGGAAAAGTGGAAGATGGAAATTGTATATGGGGGGGGGGGCACGGGGGCACACATGTGTACGCAAATATGCATACACGA
>NC_051417.1:32613737-32613906 GCF_015228065.2 Penaeus monodon | reverse complement strand
GGAACAGACACACATTCTTGTGTTTATCGATGCGTGTTCTAAACAAAACAGAAAAAACACATGCTAAACAAACCACCTTTATTTTTAAAAAAGTATATTTTTTTCCTAAGGAGCTTATTTCGCCCATTGTGTTTTATGTCATTGTATTCACCCGGTTGCGTGTTTATGC
>NC_051417.1:32613343-32613514 GCF_015228065.2 Penaeus monodon | reverse complement strand
ATCCATACATATATCTCTGAAGAATTGCTTTTAATTTCCAGTCGAGACAGAGTAGAGCCACATTTCAGTTTCTTGTCCATTTGCCCTCTCTAGAAACCTTTGCAGCCGCGAGTGAGGTCAAAGGTCACAACAGTCGTGCAGGAGAAGAGGACTCTGTGCTGACCAATGGGA
>NC_051417.1:32613213-32613305 GCF_015228065.2 Penaeus monodon | reverse complement strand
TGTAAACCAGCTGTTGTTTATTTCGCGGCGAATTCGGAGTAAAGGGGGATAATCGCGCGAATTTTCACGTCGCAAATATCGCTTCTTCGGAG
>NC_051417.1:32612904-32613186 GCF_015228065.2 Penaeus monodon | reverse complement strand
CCGTTTGCAAATAAAACCGAACGATTCGTTATATAAGTTTCAGACGAAAAAAAATAAATAGATAAACGACAGGAGATTCTTTAAATGCGATGCAAATTCATCCGAGGAAAAACAAGCGAGGGTCGGTTCGAAGGCATTTAATCGCACGTATCTTCAGCCGAATGCATTCAGGAGGAGAAAATGGCGGCGAGGCATGCATGTGGAACCCTCCTCGGCCCGTTATCTTGCTCTTTTCTTTTATCTAGAAAAGAAAAGGGAAATGAATATGTGTGATAGTTAATT
>NC_051417.1:32612206-32612491 GCF_015228065.2 Penaeus monodon | reverse complement strand
TCCCGGATTCCCTCAGCAGAAAACGCCAAAGAATCCCCTCAGCAGGAAATCCCAAATCCCCCCCCCCCTTGCGATGCATTCCCCACACTCGCCGCCCGCTGTGGGTAAGGATTTGTGGTCCTGAAGGAAAACGCTCTCTCTCGGCGAAGCTCTCTCTTCCCCCGAACTCTCCCACGCTGTTTGGCGGAGGAGAGGGAGGGGGGGGGTAGAGGGGGAAGAGGGGGTAGAGGGGAGGGGAGGGGGAGGCTATGAATGATGTAACATCCTCTTTCCTTACGGTGTTTC
>NC_051417.1:32611566-32611752 GCF_015228065.2 Penaeus monodon | reverse complement strand
CACGCAACTGATCAAATATTTGCTGTGGGCGTGGTAGGCTTGCGTGTTGGCCTCTCGTGGGCGTCTGTCGTTTAATTTCCTTCCTCCCTTCACTGCCCCTTGCTTTCCTGGGATTGACAGAGGTCGTAAAATCTTCTGCGATAAGTAACAGCAGATTGCGTAAGTGCAGTGTGGTGATCTATGCAT
>NC_051417.1:32611360-32611456 GCF_015228065.2 Penaeus monodon | reverse complement strand
TCATCTTGATTTTTCGCCACTGGATCAAATTGAACTCGGGACACCATCATTGTCATCAAATAAAATCTTGCACTTTTGTTTTTTTTTCCTTTTTTA
>NC_051417.1:32610108-32611189 GCF_015228065.2 Penaeus monodon | reverse complement strand
GCGTATTGCCTCCCCTTCACCGGCGCCAACAGAAGCACACGCTAACAAAGAGGAGATTCAATAGGTGTTGTTGAGGGAAGGTTCGATCCTCCACCTACACGAGAAGTCTTTGGATGGATGCTGCCTGTTGCAAGCCGTCGGGATGTGGCTTACCTTGGCTCCCGGCTCCAGGTAGCTTGCAATTACTTACACTTGCAAGCGGTTGACTCAACGCGAAAGATCTTGTGCCTTTCTTTAGTGGGCGGTGATTGCAACACAGTTCACGGTCGGTGCTTTTTCAGCCTTAATCATCGTCATGTTGCAGATTTCCTTGCTTCATTCATTTGCGAGATATTCTGTTCGTTCTGAAAGTCCTGAAAGTCGTTGTGTGTATGCCTGGTGAATTTTCTTTTTACTAACTGGATTAATATACACTCAAAAACGAATTACGAACGTGATCTATCGTTAAGGCACGAGTAAATAACATCCAAATAACTGATTATGATACGCGTCGATCGATTCATTCACAGGTAAGACTGGACGAATACAACTTCCTACGACACACATCACACGTCATCTATAATCAGACATCAATGTCAAGTCCAGCGAAATGAGCTCTCGTTAATGATAGTCCCTGTGCACGCCAGCCAAGTGCACTACCGTTCTTAAATGCTACCCGGACACCTTACCCACAAGAACCCACTTTACAAGCTGCCCCTGAGACCCCCATGGAAAGCTAGGTCAGCAGAAGGTGCGAGCATTATAGCACTTCCTCACACAGCGTAATAAGGTGAAGGATATAGAGAGACGGTCCGGCATCATTCCTGAAGCTAGAGGAACTGGGTATTCGCTGGAGGAGGATTGGAAAACAAGGCGAGGGTCAAGGAGCGTGATGAAAGCCTGGTATTGCCTTTCGATGGATTTCTAGCTGCTGTGCATGATCGTAGGTGTGTTTGGAAATGCATATGCAAATAAGTAAGTATTATGCAGAGGGTTAGATTTATGCCTGTATATGATTTTGAGAACTTTTTGTCTCTGTCTTCGATTCTCTCGCTGTCGCTTGTATGTTTGTCTCTCTTTCCCTCTGTGTCTCTTTGTTTGC
>NC_051417.1:32609745-32609964 GCF_015228065.2 Penaeus monodon | reverse complement strand
GGCGCCCATCAGCACGCCCCTCAAACCCCAATCAGCCCATTCCATCAGCTTTTCTCTCAATGGCCATGCCTCGAGCCCATCAGAGAGAGCTCAAAGGGAGGAACATTAATAACACAGCAAAAGCTTTTACTCATCCCTAATGGTGAGTAAATGGTGAATGAATAGAGAACATGTCACGAATGGTTCTCACTGTATCTCGTTCACCATTCGAAACCGGGA
>NC_051417.1:32609184-32609724 GCF_015228065.2 Penaeus monodon | reverse complement strand
CAAAGGTTTACCTCTCAAACCAGACTGGTTGCAGAGACCAAGTTTGGCAGATTTAGTGTTGATTTTCTGGTAACTGGTTCACCATGCAAGTTGTCGGCCAGCGAGGTACACAAAATATGACTTATAACTGTGAAAAAACTATATGCGTATATATATATTTTTTTTTGCTCGAAGATTCAGAGGATAGACATAAACAACAAAAGGTGATAATGATAAGAGATTCCAAAATATAAAAGGAAATTTTCGATGAGAAAATAATCTTACAGTTTATGGAAAGATTGTTCGGAGGACGCTGTGCAAATTAGCTCGAGCAGCATCATTATATTCGCCCTACGAGATAAATATTGGCCAAGGTTGCATTATGATCATTGGTAACAAAAGCTATCAGCTCGGTTGGCTTCTGCGCACGTATTGCAATTCAGATTTTTTTTTTCGAATTAAAATGACTAAGCAAAACAACGACGAAAAAGTGATCGTTAAAAAGAGAGAGAAGGTAAAGAAAAAGAAAAAAAGAATTTACATATAAAGCTTTCGCGAACG
>NC_051417.1:32608625-32609096 GCF_015228065.2 Penaeus monodon | reverse complement strand
TTCCTCAGGACTGGCCACTCCATTCGAAAGCGCCTTCTGTCCTTCTGAAGGAAAAACGAAAACTTCACTGAGACGAGTATTCACCAAGGAATGTGATATTGCGAGGCGAGAAGACCGTGGAGCTGACCCGCTGCGGCTGTGACCACGCCCTCGCCGGCTCTCGTGCCTGAAGGAGGTAGGGGAGGGAAGGGAGGCGAGATAGGGAGGGGAGGGAAGGGAGAGGAGTGATGGGGAGGGAGGGGGGAAAAGGGAGGGGAGGGGAGGGAGAGGGGAGGTAGTAGTAGGAGGAGGAGGAGGAAAATAAGCAAGGTTATTGTCAAGGTGTTCTGTCTTCTTGTGCTCCAAATGGTCAATTTTATTTTTATTTTTTTCCCTTCCTACTCACTCGTTATTAGCGTTCTTCGTTACCCGAGGGCAGGCGATCGATATTTAACACGGCGTTTCAAGAATTCTTTCGAGGAAAATTATCTA
>NC_051417.1:32607859-32608592 GCF_015228065.2 Penaeus monodon | reverse complement strand
GATGTTGTCCAAGAGGCTGTATGTTTCCAATTGCAAAAATCGTAGCCTGCGAGGTCAGACGAGGTGAGGTTGGGAAACAAACGAAAACTTTGACCCGAAGGAGACTGATGGTTTCTAAAGGATGTTTTCGATCTGCGAATGTCCACTGGCAGCAGCGCCTCGATGGAAAACAAGGGATTATTGTTTTGAAGGCACGAGCACAACAGAGATAACGAAGATAACGACGGTGGATAACAGCGGTAGCGAGGACGAGGAAGATGGAAAACCGAGGATGATGAGAATAACGAAGATCGCGAGGATAACGAAGATAGGGAAGTTAGCGAGGATGGATAACGAGGAGAATACGCAGATAGAGAGGATAGTTCTCTTGCATCGTTCGCTTTAAGGCGGCCGAGAGGAAGATCTGCTTAAAAAAAAGAGAGAGAGATAAAAAAAGACACATACACTCGCCAGACCTTTCAGTTCAAGGCGATCGTGTGTCTGGACAGCTGGTGTGACTAGACCTAATGATGCTATGGTACAGTGTCTGGTCGTGTCACGTGGCCGTCTCAGTGCGGTTAGAGGCAGTATGGTTTGATATTCTCTTTTAATGACGTCAGTGCCTGTGTTTGTTCATGTTTAATGGGGAAAAAGAGAAAGAGAGAAAAGGATGGAAAGAGGAAAAAAAACAAAGCTTGGGTAGATGGTTTTATTTCATTAGATGGTAATGAGGCATTCCAAGCAGGGTTTTTTG
>NC_051417.1:32607531-32607742 GCF_015228065.2 Penaeus monodon | reverse complement strand
CCTCCTTGTCCATCTTCATTACCTTCAACACACAAATCCTGATAAGAAAAAGCCTAGTTTGGCCATTTCAGCGCATTTGCAAATCATAAAACTGAACTGCGAGCTTTTAGCGTAATTTTCCAAACTCAAGCACAGGACGAGGGGCGGCCCTGCTTGACAGTGCCTGCAGGAACGAGTCTTTCAAGCAATCAGCCAATCGCGACGTTAGTTT
>NC_051417.1:32605619-32607413 GCF_015228065.2 Penaeus monodon | reverse complement strand
TTGACTCTCCTGATAATCAACGCCAATCGTCTCCGTAGTAACATCTCCTTACGCTTCTAAAACTCGACAGCCAAACATTCCTTCGAGTAATTGTTGTCAAGCACAGGATTTCGAACTCTCACGCTGAGGCAACTGCTGAGTCACGCAAAGCTCGAATTTACAATGACACCGATGGTCTTCATACAAACATACGCAGCTGTGTAGGTACGAAACCTTCCCTCTCCTTCCCCGTTCCCTTAAAAAGAGGTTTTACAGTAATTCTAAGCCTCTATTTGGTGGTGGCATCTTGAAAATGACCTCTGAATAACCTTTGGTCAAACACGCCACCTTTCACACAGCCATCCGTCACGTGCCTGATGCGACCTCTGGCTTTTTTCACAAAAAAACTATCCTTCCTTTTCATAGAATTTTTGAACTTCCGTCTCTGTTTCTCTTTTTTTCAGTATTCAGTATTCTACTCTTTATTTTTTTTCTCTATCTACTTTGATGCAATTTATATTTCTCATGTAACATCCCCCCCCCCTTGGTATGGTTACATTTTCTTTCCAGTAAGTAAATACCAGAAAATTAGAGTGTCATTTGAATTTCTTAGAAGTATTTACGAGGCTTCAGTTACATATATACAGGCGGGTAAATACGAGCTCTTTCTTATGATTGTAACCCTAATTTCGGTTCACATTCAGATATTTTTCCTGTCCATCTATGCGTGTCTAATAGTGGCTTATATCAATCTTATTTTGGTTCACAGAATATGTAAACACTTCCTATACACATGACGCCGTACTTCATTTAATCACAACACCCTTGGCTTATGTGTTCCTGTTGCCTCCTCGCCCCCGGAAGGTTTTTGATTATCGTGTGAATGACGCGTTTTTTATGATTAATGCGCATGGATTGGTCACAACACCCCTAGCTTATGAGTTCCTGGTACTTCCTAGTCCAATCATGGGTGAAGGATCTGACTGATTTCCGTGTGAATGATGCTTTATAAGATTAAAACATAGGGTCTAAACTTATGATTCCTGTTGTTTTCTAGACAAACCATGAGTGGAGGATTTGATTGAGTACCGTGTGAATGACGTCTATATAAGATTAATACACAGGATCTAAACTTTTAGACAAGCCATGAGATGAGAATTTGGCTGAGTAACGTGTGAACTAACGCCTTCTTATGATTGATAAACAGGAACTAAGCTTATCTGTTCCTGTTGTTTGCATGGATGAAGGATTAGATAGATTACTGTGTGAATGACGACTCTAGATGATTTATATGTATACTTCTAATACTTCCGCTTTTGTGTGGTGCCATTACGTAATACCAAGAGGCAGAATACGCGTATTTTATACTATCTCTTTCCTGTATAACTGTGATATAATCGAGACCAGAGAGGTGTAATCAGAAGGCTAAAGTTACCCAAACAGTTACGTTTCTTGGATGTTACTCAGAAGAAGAACGACGTTTTTTCCCGAATGATAATATCGTGACGTAGATTTAATAGCTACAGCACGACCAGTCACCTACGACCTTTTGAGGCCATCACGGTAATGATATGTCAGGATTTTCAGATACCAGTTCCTTCCTGTGTGCTAAAGGGAGTGGGTATATAAAATCGGATGTTTTATATTACTTTGGTTCTGGATCTGTTAACCACCTGTAATATTCTTATATCCTTTTTCGTTTTCACAGGACTGTCGTTGGAAGATTTTAGGGACTAAGTTAAGGAACTAGTTACATTTAATGGTGAATAGAAGGAAAAACACAACTGAAAACTTGAAATAGCGTTTTCGCGTTAT
>NC_051417.1:32605098-32605443 GCF_015228065.2 Penaeus monodon | reverse complement strand
CTTCTTATCCATCAACTCTGCTCCATCCGCGGGACACCCCACCCCAGCCGTATCCTATGTCTCGCAAGGAGCTCGTAACCAAAGGTCCAGGTAAGGCAAGCGGCCAAGGACTCTCGCCGTGCCAAGGATTACGTGTAGGACCTCCCACCCCCCCGCCGGATGGACAAAGGCATCTTGGTTGAGAGAAAACGTGGGAGTTGGTTGTTTATGATCATGATTCCCCCGCCTTCGTCTGTGACAAAAACCTCTACACAATCACGCCACATTTAAGGGTGTATGTTTCAGTGGAAATCATGCTTGTTGCTTAGGAGGGTATCAAGGTTGGTGTTTAAAGGGAGATGCGTA
>NC_051417.1:32604851-32604986 GCF_015228065.2 Penaeus monodon | reverse complement strand
CGTGAGACTATGATAAATAGTCGATACTGAAAACTACCGCAATATCGTTCACAAAGTGACACTAAAGTCGGTGCAACATTTTTTTTTCTTTTTTACAGAATAGTGGATAGTTAGAATAGAAAAAATAAAGAAAGG
>NC_051417.1:32603407-32604811 GCF_015228065.2 Penaeus monodon | reverse complement strand
AACAAAATAATTACAAAATTAAAATAATAAATAATGAGAAAAACTGTACCCTTAAAAAAATCAACCTACATTAACGCGTCCAAGTGACTAATTTCCATGCCCCCCCCCTCCGTGCAACCCAAATGGCCCTTGAAGTGTCATCAACCACTTTCCAAGCCGGTTGGGTCTCTACCTATCCTGTCGAGTGGTCTTTTCATCCCGTTTAACTGACCCTTTTCATTGTTCCTGTTCCTTCTAACTCGCCTTTACTATTGCGTTTTTACAGACTTTATTTTCTATCCCATGTAACTTGCCTTTCTTGTTCATTATAACTGGCCTGTATTCCTTAACAACTGGCTTTCTCTATTACACCTAACTGGCCTATTCATCTTCTAACTGGTCCTTTCTATGAAATCTAAATACTTTTATCTTTCTAACAGGCCTTTTCTAATTACGTCTAATCTCAGATCCTCACAACTAACTGTCTCTGTTCCTTATAAATGGCCACCTATATTAACTCCATCCTTTATAATATTATTTTCTGGTGGCTGGAGGCTAATCTTTTCTATTTCTATACCTTTTTCCAACTTTCTGAAATTCCTTGAATATTCTTGCTAAATGAGCTTTGCAATAGCTTATAACTGTGTTGTTGTTTTTTCTTCATTATTTCTAAATGTTTTTTTTTTACTTTTACTTGGCCTTCAAACTTGTCTGGCCATTCCTTCTAACTGACCTTCTTGTTCCTTATTAATGAGAATTTAATGGCTTTTAACGTCTCCTGCATTACTTATAATAGGATTTCTCTTTACTTATAACTTTACTTATAAACTTAATGCCTTATGGCAGGGTTTATGGGTACTTATAAGTGTTTACTTTTATTTCTACCTTCATTTATAGCTATCTTTTTGTTTTACTTATCACTTATTTTTTCAATTACTTATAGTTGGTATTTTATTCCCATATAACTTGACATTTAAGTGCTTTTCATTCATTATAAGTAAGATCTTAATTCCATATAACATTCCTTCTCATTCCTTATAAATGACCTTTTTAAATACTTTATACTTATACTTTTTAAATTCCTTTATAACAGGCTATCCTATTCCTTAAAAGAGATCCCTAAATTCTCTAGAAATAGCTTTCTGGTCACTTAAAACAGAGCCATAAACTCCCCATAATTAACTCTCTCATCACTCAGAGCTGATCCCAAAGTTCCTTATACCAGGGTTCCTCAATCCTAATTTCCTTATAGCAGGGTTCCTCAATCCTAATTTCCTTATGACAGGCCCCCCGACTGCTTAAAACTGATCCCTAAAAGCTTCTTATTAACATTAGGGATTATTCTTATTAAAAATAAGATGTTAAATATCAAAAACTTCTTATAGTCTCTGATTGTCTCTGTATCTGTCGGTTTGTCTGCCTGCT
>NC_051417.1:32602856-32603332 GCF_015228065.2 Penaeus monodon | reverse complement strand
TCTTTCCTTTTATTTTCCTTTCCTATTAATCTCTAAAAGCGTCTTATAAATTTGATATTTGATATCTTATGTAACTGATCCTTAAAGCTTCTAATTACTTACAGTTGGTCACGAAATTCCTCATAATCACCCCTTTCAGTACTTAAAACTGATTCTTAAACTCCCAGTAAAAGGAGCCTTCAGGTTACTTATAACCGGTCACCAAATTCCTTATAACAGACCATCCGATCCCTTAAAACGGAATCCTTAATCCCCCTCCCCCTGCAAATAGCCTTCTGATGACTTATACTTAGCCTCCTCCCTTCCCCTTTCCCCTATAGCGACCCCGTTGCACCTGTCGTCTCTAATTTCTTGCAACATTCACTCTCTGCAAGTTGCTTTGTCGTAGACCCCCATAGCTTTAATCCTGTTATAATTTTTCCTTTCTAATGACCTGGATAAACTGAAGTGTCCATTTGTATCACTCGGATACAAGG
>NC_051417.1:32602224-32602414 GCF_015228065.2 Penaeus monodon | reverse complement strand
CTCAGCACCCGATGACCGAATGTTATGAAAAAATATTAATTTCCCTGTGCTAGAGCATCCCTGTATCTGTTTATCTCTGTGTATCATCCAAGATTTTAGTTGTTCATTGCCTATTACTTCCATTCATCGCTATTATGCCAATTACCACTCCCTCACGGGGCATAATTACCCATACTGTCTAATACATAAA
>NC_051417.1:32601817-32601972 GCF_015228065.2 Penaeus monodon | reverse complement strand
TCCTACATACACCCCCTCCCCCCGCAGACTATCCTCGCCTCCTTTTTACTGTCACCATAATGATAATAACGACAATTAAGCTTTCTGATTACTACTAACATCACCGACAAGAATGGCGTTAATAATCAATCCTAAAAATCCTACTCCCACATTCA
>NC_051417.1:32601605-32601793 GCF_015228065.2 Penaeus monodon | reverse complement strand
ACGCCGAGACTATCCTTCGCCTCCTTCTCGTTGGCTTCCTTCGCGCGGTCCGGAGAGTCCTCAAAGGAGAGGGATACGATACCTGCAAGGAACCGGAGCGACTCCTATCCCAGGGTCGCGGAAGGACGCGGGATTTAAGGAGTAGCTTTTCGTATTTTTTTTTCCTGTGGCGTTGACTTAAAAATAAA
>NC_051417.1:32600837-32601171 GCF_015228065.2 Penaeus monodon | reverse complement strand
ATAAAATAGAAGAAGAAGGAAATGTTTGAAGACGTGAGGCTAGCCAGCTCGGTCGTAAGATACCTTAAGGAGGTGAATTGACACGTACGGTCTTGGGTTTCAGACGGAGGCGAATTTCGAAGAAAAACGACGTGGGCATAAATACATACGTGTTTGTTGCATTATCCCGTTTTTCCTTTTTAATTTACATATCTGGTTTTTCTTTTTTTTTTTTCTGTCGCGTCAGCTGGCACAACAGCAGATTATGAGTCAAAAACTAAATACCAAAATTTTTCATATAATATTTTTCTGTATTCCTTCGCATCATTCTGCCACAACCGCAGAATATGTCAAA
>NC_051417.1:32600371-32600791 GCF_015228065.2 Penaeus monodon | reverse complement strand
ATATTTCAGACCCCAAATCGTCAAACCCCAGGAAGGCCCCAAGGCCAACCCACGACAACCTGGGTTTCCCGGGAGCCCAGCATAGGCCTAAAAAAACCCGCATCCCGGTACATTCACCTCTGGCTGAGGATTAGCCGCCGGGGTTGATTCCTAACCGCAGTACCTGTATTTCGGGACAAAAGTTCATTAACTGACTCGCCACCTGTCCTTCGGGGCAGATCGGGTATCGTAGAGAAGGGGGCAGGAAATGAGAAAGGGAAGGGCACGGGAGGGCGTGAGGGGGGGAGAGAGGAGGAGAGGAGGCGCCCCGGGTTCTATCTGTGGTTTCGTTGGGTTCAGTCACCCAGGAACAAGGACAGGTTAGTCGCCAGGGCAGCTCCTAGTGTCCCGGGGAACAGGCTGGCAAAAATTCAGTATCGG
>NC_051417.1:32599601-32600315 GCF_015228065.2 Penaeus monodon | reverse complement strand
ATAAGGAGCTGGTTTAGAACTTGCCTCTGCGCGTTCCAGGTGACGTTACCTTGAGGAGCTGGGAGGGCCAAGGGACGCTGCTTTTTTTCCCTGTAATTTTAGACGGGAGAGCTAGGGAATGGCAATCTCTTCGCAGTGTGACTATTATTACTTTACAATGCAGTGTGACTATTACTCTTTTACAGTGCATTGTGACTATTACTACTTTACAATGCAGTGTGGATATCATTACTTTACAATGGCAGTGTGTCTATTATTACATTGTACACCGCATTCAAAAAAGCAACAAACAAAAAACAAGAAAATATCAAGTGATGAAAAAAGAAACATTGGACTCCCCCCCCCCCCAAACAGTAAAGAAACTGTGCATTTGATACAGATCATTTAAATAGACTATAATCCCAATTCTAAATTCCGTCCACTGCAGCCCATGATCAACTTCGATCGTGGGTTGAAACGAACTCCCGGGTCTTTCATCAAAGAGAGAGAGAAAAAAAAGAACTGCAAACACGGGAATCTTTTTTTATGTCTCCCTGTGCTCGTGTTAGCCTGCAGGCAGTCACTGGGGAGGCATTTGTATTCAAAGCAAGCACGGATCCTGACATACTTGCATGTATCTGGCACAGGCAGATACATACACCGTTTGCCTTTCCTTCTTGTATAATGAATCATCACAAACTATTACTAACCATTTTGTTTTATATTTTAAGTTGA
>NC_051417.1:32598906-32599513 GCF_015228065.2 Penaeus monodon | reverse complement strand
GGTAATTATACTCGACAGTTTTATTTTATATGTTGCATACACGTGTTAATTATTTCTACCACTTTAATCTATTGTCAAAAGTCCGTATATAAATGTTAATAATCTCCAATTTTTATTTCGTATGTTAAACTGTACATATATCTTAATTTTCTCTCTCCCAAAAGAACAGTCACACCGCGTAGGAAACGGGTATTCCTAATCATCAGAAAAAAAAACGCAGCATTACTATTCATCTCCCGCCCACGTCCCTCATTCTTCCTGTTATATACGGGTGATTGGCGCCTCCCATCTTCCCCCCTGAAGCCCATCTTTATCCTAATCTATCCTTGAAATCCTACACAAAATTCCCGACGCTTTGAGACGGTGAACTGTGGGTAGTTTATTTACACATTTCGTGTTGTTTATCCATCCTTTTTTCTTTTGTTATTTCCGTGTTTTGATGCAACCTTTAAACATCTCGGTTGATAGCTTCCTCTAAGTGTCCTTTGTGGAGGAGAGACAGCGACAGGATCCACGTCTGGAGGCATAGCGAGGGAGAGGCACACCTTGAAGGTCGCGCTCAGATTTTAACGGGACTGCCTAAGCCCCGTGAAAAGTGGTCGACCTT
>NC_051417.1:32598441-32598620 GCF_015228065.2 Penaeus monodon | reverse complement strand
GCTCTTGCTCCTCGGGTGTCCGCCTCCGCCTCCTGTACTCGGCCGTAACTCACGTTGGTTTATGAGTCGCCTCTCGTGCGGCGGAATTTCATTCAGATCTGCCTCTCGGGCTGTCTGGTCCGGAGATGTGTGTGTGTGGCTCTGGCTGTTTATATTGGGGATGCAGTAAATATGTGTGC
>NC_051417.1:32598005-32598173 GCF_015228065.2 Penaeus monodon | reverse complement strand
CTTTAGATCCAGCAACCTGACCTTTTCCGGAAGTATGGGAGTGCATTAGTCATGCTTTTGCATCCATGCACACACGGAATAGGAAGCCCGCCTTTACCTCACTTAGAACAAGAAATGCATGATCCATCTATTCAATCGCTCATCACACGAAATAGAAACGCTTAGTTC
>NC_051417.1:32597886-32597956 GCF_015228065.2 Penaeus monodon | reverse complement strand
CCTTTAAAAACAAATTTCCCTGAAAAGCCGTCAATCAAGGCAAATACAAACGGATAAGCATATTCCGTGT
>NC_051417.1:32597634-32597850 GCF_015228065.2 Penaeus monodon | reverse complement strand
GAGGCTGTATGATTTAGTTCAGCTTCAAAGGCACGTTTTTGATAAAAAGAGAGAGATGGAAAAAAAAGTAAAATTGAATATGCAAATCAAGTAATGAGGAAAAATAATAACAGGTTGACTTTGTGCCAAATTAGAGCATAACTTCGTCTGTTCTGCGGAAAAAAAACGTGACTTAATGTTTAAAGAAGGAGCAGTGATGGGGTCAAAGGTCAAAGC
>NC_051417.1:32596314-32596780 GCF_015228065.2 Penaeus monodon | reverse complement strand
GACTCAAGTTTTAACATCACACATTTAAGGAAAATTAAACGCGGTTACATTATTCTCCGGTACTTGATTACCTTATCTCGTCCATTTAGCTTCGCGCCACCTAACAAGAAGTCACTTGATAGGACAACGAGCATAAAATATTCCCTGGTAATTTTATCCTTTATTTCATGTTGAAAATCGGATCTGGAGATTATGCATTTAATCTGGACCACACGTGTAGAAGAAGACCGTTATTAGATGTATGATTTTCTCTTCTTTTTCTGTGAATATAACTGGTTTTAATTCGTTTTATGAAGCCGCTTTACTGATCTGTTAGAGTTGTATCTCACCGAAATTGTCTTGTTTTATTGATAGGATTAAAAGTGGATATACTTGAGCTTCAGAAGAGGATAATCGTATAGATGTGTATAATCTTGTCCATCTCGTGGATCAATGTCTAGACTTGCGTGGATGAAATGAAGAAGAT
>NC_051417.1:32595817-32595952 GCF_015228065.2 Penaeus monodon | reverse complement strand
CGAACGCCACCACTTCGCAAAGACTACCTTCTCATCAGTGAGACTCGATCTACCTCTCCACAGCATTTCTCGAGTGTGTTGTGGTCTCCCTCCAGTGGCGTGCGTTGCTTCACCTGGTCTTGTGGTGGCTCAGAA
>NC_051417.1:32595714-32595792 GCF_015228065.2 Penaeus monodon | reverse complement strand
TCGGGATGGAAATACATCTGATACCTCCTACGCCTTGGCCTTTCTCTCTCTGTGGCTCAGGCTCTGTCTATGTTTCGA
>NC_051417.1:32594547-32595539 GCF_015228065.2 Penaeus monodon | reverse complement strand
TTATTTGTCTTTCTCTCTCTCCCTTCCTCCCTCTCCCCTCCTCCCTTCCGCCCTCTCCCTCCAATCTATCTCTTACCCTTCTCGTTCTCTCGCTCTCCATTTCTCTATCTCACTGCCTCTCCTTATTCAACCTCCGCATCATTCTCTGTCTCTCTCCCTCTCGCAGCCAATATTGCATCTGCAAGATCATATGACCATTTCCACGTGCATGAAATTTCTCCCTTGCTCTTAATCACTCACACAAACGCCCTGGACATTCCTGGACGCCATAGGCCCGATAACACTATGCATTTCAGTATCTGTAATCTCCCTACCATAGTGCATGGAATTCCCCCTCGTTGCTGAATTGAGGCATTGCAAAGTGCAGGTGTTCGTTGCAAATGGGAGATTTGATCTAGCTCTGCAGGTGAAGGTCGTGTTCCTATGCTGAGGCCGGTAAGAACTTCATTCCTCCATGCTGATTTGTGTTGATGCTGCATGCTATCGTGTTAATGCTGCATGCTTTCCTTCCCCATGCTAACTTGCTGAGGGCCGCCTCGAACTTAAAATGATGTTGGAAACTTTCGCTCCTCATGTTAAATTATTCTGGACCTGTATACTGTAATTTTTCATGCTAACTTAAGCTGATGCCGAATACTTTCATTTTTCATGCTAACATACTCTGGTGCTGCGTTTTCAATGTGCGTGCGAAATGGCAGTACATTCGGCCTTTTGACGTTTTTTTTTACACTGATATACAAAAATTATAGATATTCTCACGTTGTGTTTAGGTAATAACTTTGTGTGTTAAATCTCCAGCGTGCGTGTATCTTTTTCATGTATATTATTTTTAAGCCTGTAAATGAATGGACACGCAAGGTATGTCTAACTTAAAATCATAAATGCACTCTCTTATTAATCCTGCAACATTATGCAAAGTAATTCTTATCCAGTATTATGGTTTTGTCGTTGCCAAGACCATGACCTGTATTTCATTACACGCAAAAAGAGAG
>NC_051417.1:32594416-32594492 GCF_015228065.2 Penaeus monodon | reverse complement strand
GGTTAAGAATTCCCCAAGGCGTAAAGGCCTAGTCTGGCTGTCATAGTGACCTTGAAGGCACATTCCTCTAATTGGA
>NC_051417.1:32593797-32594038 GCF_015228065.2 Penaeus monodon | reverse complement strand
ACTAAATAACACAAAATGAATGAAATCGACCAAAAAGAGTAATTACGAAGCAACAAGAAATGAAAATAGTGTAGAAAAAATGAGCAACAACGAAAAGTGAATAACAAAAAAAGGAGAATAGAAAGAACGAAGCACACGACGAAATAACGGCGCCGAAGCCCGAGAATAACGATAAACAGGAACAGAAGAAGAGGAAAAAGTTGAGCGAAAGGAGGACGAGTAGACGGAGGATGCCTCGCTG
>NC_051417.1:32593003-32593390 GCF_015228065.2 Penaeus monodon | reverse complement strand
TTAACCCTTACCTCCCCCCTCCCTCCCTCCCCCCTCTATCCCTGACCTTTCCTGACCGCTTCCTATCCCCGCTCTGCTTTTCCCTGACCCCCATTCTTTTCTCCCCCCCCCTAATCCCTCGCCCCCCCCACCTTTCCCCAATCTTTCCCACCCCCCACCCATCCCCCTCATTCACCATCTCCCCCATTCCTCAACCCCCCCAATCTGCCTCCCCCCCCATTCTCCAACTCCCCATTCCTCATCCCCCCCGTTCTCCCCCCCCCCCTAGACTCGAACGCTGACCAACAGGTGATCGAACTTGAAATCTTGGCTCTTGTCTCTATTGCATATTTGGTTTCCGTCTTTAAGATACATATAAATGTTCGGATGTGCAAAGTCATTATCGTT
>NC_051417.1:32592057-32592436 GCF_015228065.2 Penaeus monodon | reverse complement strand
GTGAACATAAGGCAATCACGGTTTTCCCCTTCGTCAACATCTCAGCACTTTATCATTACAACCTTGTATGGGTAAGGTTCTCATTATGGCAAAGGTTGAATGCATCAGCCATTGCAAATTCAATTCGACAGAGTATGCAGCAATAAAGAAGGGATGGAGAATAGAACAAAATAGATATACACTTTTTTCAAGGATATGAAAAAATAAATATCTGTATGTTTTCCTGTTTACACAAATAGAAAAAAATGATGATACAAATCATGATGACGAAATGTAAAAGAAATTCGAAAAAAAAAAACTTGCAACTGAAGCATGCATTTTCTCTCTAACACAATCGAAGCTTAGTCATGAACATTGCAGTTTACACGCATGCCCCGAG
>NC_051417.1:32591514-32591994 GCF_015228065.2 Penaeus monodon | reverse complement strand
TGAAATGCAGATCACTGTGCGTGAGGAAGGTCACCAACAAATACATCTCCGTCACTCAATGATACTATACCTTTATTCCTTTCATGTGACACGCCCGCTGATAACCCCTGACACCTTGTGACACCTTCTGACACTTTCTCACAAATTCAGACACTTTCTGGTTCCCTTGGAAATATTCCCAAACCTTCTGCTGGACTACGATACTATCACAAACAATTAATAATCTTGAAACCCTTTCACAAAGGATGCATTATGACCTTATGGCACCTTATGACACCTAATATGCCCTGATGATGTCGGACACTCTCTGATACACTCCTACGCTTACTGTGATACCCTCTGACACATGAAAGTACTCTCTGATACTCTCTCGCATATTTTGACGTCTTGTCTGGCATGAAAAAAACACGGTCTGGCTGTATTTTCTCTGTCAGTTTGTTTGTATTTCGACGCATTTGCAATGTATATACTCACGACGGA
>NC_051417.1:32591174-32591385 GCF_015228065.2 Penaeus monodon | reverse complement strand
TTTACACATACCATTGATAACCAACTTTAAAAAATAATGCATCATAGCTCAGACTCTAGGTAATAGCAGGGTGTCAACTGACTACGACAGGCAATAGTGATGAGTCTTGACATCAGGCAACCTTCCTTCACAAGGGCGGTCGAGAGCTGACCTAGTTTTCGACCCGTTTAAGGTCACGGTAGAAACGAATGGGAGGGGAGGGAGATAGGAG
>NC_051417.1:32590994-32591125 GCF_015228065.2 Penaeus monodon | reverse complement strand
GAAGAGAAAAAAGGAGCACAATACTGCATGAATATTCGTTAGAGCATTTGTGGAAGAATTGTGGTGAAATTTGAGTCAAAAGTGTAGGATCTTTAGGGAGATAGGCGCACCTGGCTGGGTTTATACGCAGC
>NC_051417.1:32589481-32589594 GCF_015228065.2 Penaeus monodon | reverse complement strand
TTACGTCTCCGTTTCCCCCCCTTTTCCCTTTCCCCCCCTTTTCCGTTAGGCCCCGGGGGAAAAACCCGTGTTCGCTTGCCCTCGGGAAAAACCCCCGCGACCTTGTGTTGGCG
>NC_051417.1:32589144-32589231 GCF_015228065.2 Penaeus monodon | reverse complement strand
AAAAGGGAAAAAAGGGGGAAAAAGGGAAAGGAGAAGAAAGAAAGGGTAAAAACAAATGCGGTGGGGGCTAAAAATTTTTGGGCGACA
>NC_051417.1:32588973-32589121 GCF_015228065.2 Penaeus monodon | reverse complement strand
AGCATTAGACAAGACGGACATGAATAGAGACATTGAGATGAAAGGAGGAAGAGGGAAAAGAAGATTAATAAGTGCGGGCTGAGGGGAGTGAAGAGAGAGAGAAAAAAAATGCAAAAGTAAAAATTGCCCGAACAGTCTCAAGGTTCAT
>NC_051417.1:32588054-32588285 GCF_015228065.2 Penaeus monodon | reverse complement strand
CCGAACACCCGTAACGAAGCATGCACCCCAAAACCCGAGGGTTTTGATCCCCGCCGAGTGAGCATTGCATTTTGGTTGCAAGTGAAAGTATTATGAGGTTAACCCTTTGGCGAGCGACGCGTGTGGATTCGCAGCGACAGCAATGCACTTGCAATGGATTAAATGTGGACCGGTTCTGATCCGTTTGTGGGTCGGCGTTTCGGGAGTTGGATTACAAAGGAGAGAGGATTT
>NC_051417.1:32587363-32587685 GCF_015228065.2 Penaeus monodon | reverse complement strand
TGTGCGTATAGATGAGATTAACCTTGCGGGAGGATTAGTGGATTAATTAACTTGGCGGATTAGTTGATTAGTGGATTACTTCATTGGCGGATTGATGGATTAGCGGATTAGTGGATTGATTAAGTGGTGGATTAGTGACTTAGCGGATTCGTTGATTAGTTGATTATTGGATTGGCGGATTAGCGGATTAGCGGATTAGTGGATTAAGGATTAGTTTGGAAGCGTATTTGGGGGATTTGGATAAACATGATGATTTTCCCCGGTCTCTTTTGCCCCCTTCTCCCTTCCTCGGCCTTTACCCTTTCTTTTCCTAGTTTCTCCT
>NC_051417.1:32586057-32586771 GCF_015228065.2 Penaeus monodon | reverse complement strand
TTTACCTATTCCCAACCCCTCTCTCCCCTCACCTTCTATCAATGCCCACTTTTTTTACCCCTCTTCTCCCTTACCTTTTATCAATTCCCCCTCTCAGTATAAGCCCCCCACCCCCCCTCTTCCCCTCTCCCTCTCTCCCCCCCTCTCTCTCGTCGCCCTCCCTCCCTCCAACCCCTCCCTCGAATCCCTCCCTTCTAACCTAACCCTTCTCCCCCTCCCATTCCCCCCCTCCCCCCCTCTCTCTCTCCCTTCCACACCCCTTCTCCCTTCCTCCCACTCCCTCCCCACCCTCCCATCCTTGTCTCTCACTCCCTCCTCTTCCCCCGCCCCATTCTACCCTCCCCCCTTTCCCCCTCTTCTCCCCCCCATTCCCCCTCCCCCCTCCTCTCCTCTTACCCCCCTCCATTCTCCCCTTCCCCCTCCCACCTCCCCTCCCTCCTCCCCAGCCTCACCCCCTTACCCCTTTCCTCTCCCCTTACCCCCCTTTCTCCCCCCCCCCCCCCTTCTCAGGACACTCACTCCCGGAGATGCTAAACCCGACCCGTTTTCCTTGAGGTTTCACGCCCAAACGAGCAGTAAATCTGAACAAAAAAAATTGACCCCAAAATCACATGGCGTTCGTCATTTTCCTGAACGATAAAAAAACGAGAGAGAGAAATGATGAAAGAAATGATGGGATAAAACGGTGGAAAATGGGATTATGTAGGCTACGTG
>NC_051417.1:32585682-32585779 GCF_015228065.2 Penaeus monodon | reverse complement strand
AACACAATCATCATCATTACCATATTTCATCCATAGCTAAAATACATATTCATAATAAACACATACAGATAACAGATCTTCATAACCCCTCCCCCCC
>NC_051417.1:32585305-32585511 GCF_015228065.2 Penaeus monodon | reverse complement strand
CACACACACACATACATGAAATTGATTAATATTGCGATAAAAAAATGAATAATTTCGTCTTGGTATCACGTAACATTACACCCAAAAAGGGCACATATTACCCGTCAGTAACAATGTCTTTGTGTGTCAGTTTATGTCAGCTGAATGTCAGGATGGGATGGAATGTCTGATGTCTGTGAGTTATCTGGTGATGGGTCTGTGATTGA
>NC_051417.1:32584887-32584970 GCF_015228065.2 Penaeus monodon | reverse complement strand
AGACTGAATGCATGATTTTGTGCACCCCCCCCCCCCCGTAGTCTTTGCGAAGAGGTGGCAGAATGTACGCAGAAATGCGCTCA
>NC_051417.1:32584234-32584304 GCF_015228065.2 Penaeus monodon | reverse complement strand
AGAGCCTCTCCGGAGTCTCATCACTTTTCGTTATGTTTTCGGTCTTGAAGAAATTAGAGGAAAGGTATAT
>NC_051417.1:32583757-32583992 GCF_015228065.2 Penaeus monodon | reverse complement strand
CAACCAGGCACTCACGAAACCCCAAAAAGGTCGCGGGGGAGGAGAAGGTCAGAAGAAACCGACCTTAAAAGGATTAAACTTCGAGGTCCATCTTCCCTCAGGTCTTGCTTAGGGGCGGAGACACAGCCTTGCTGAGTCATTGTGGGTCTGACAAACAACGTAACCGTGACTTTTTTTTTGTCGTAATATCCTCCTGGTGATATATAAAAAGAGAAGGGATGTGGCTGTTGAGAGA
>NC_051417.1:32583020-32583178 GCF_015228065.2 Penaeus monodon | reverse complement strand
TATCATAGTGGGGAATTGTAATGTCAAGGTGAAAGTTAGATGCGTTAGTATTTTTCTATAGTGTGTATATGTATATATACACACTTTTTCAGATGGATTAGTAATTCATCAAAGGATACGATACATGAAGAAGCTAATAGCGTTATGATTATAAATGC
>NC_051417.1:32582412-32582731 GCF_015228065.2 Penaeus monodon | reverse complement strand
TTGCTTTCCTGACCTCAGAGAATTTAAAGTGTTGTTTCTTATAACGGTTCTAAATGGATTTATTTACGAGAACCTTTCCTTGAAAAGACGATTAAAAAACAAAAAAACAAAAAATGTCTGAAGAAAGTTTACTCAATTTCTTCTCAGAGAAGGTTAGTCTTTATCCAATCTTTAAGGATACGCCAAGGGTTTGTGTGATTCAGCACCGTCTGTTTGTTTAGAAAGATATTTGAGTTATTGTTGAGAATTATTGCGTTTAGTGTTTGTGCTTCGAGGAGATTAAGCTGCCTTTGTTGGCTGTGGGATTATTCGATTCTTT
>NC_051417.1:32582093-32582172 GCF_015228065.2 Penaeus monodon | reverse complement strand
GTGTATACAAACTTTCAGTCGAATCAAGTGTTACAACCAAAATACCTTAATTGTTAAAATTGTTAAAATTGTTTTTGCT
>NC_051417.1:32581251-32582032 GCF_015228065.2 Penaeus monodon | reverse complement strand
CCAGATGAAATAAATCACAAATCCCATGGAATTAGACTCTGATTTTTAGAGCTCATTCTGAGTGAAAGACGAACAATATATTTTTTTTCTATAACATTGATCAAGTTCTATTTCACTTCTAGTTTGGAAGAAGAAACCTATTTTTCAAGTTCTCATGTTATATATACACACATTATCCCTTTCACTTCGGATACTGGATTGCACATTTTTGTTGACTGTTGCAAAATGATCTCAATAATAAAGCCGAAGACGTATCATTTTCTTCTCGTTTTCAAAATATGTCTTCATATCTCGGTCTTTCTTGGAGCAGATTTTATCATTTCGATTTTCTTTACAGATATGTAGATGATTATCTGAGGATAGATTTCTTTTATTTTATTTTTTTATGTATGAGTCAAATCCAATACAGCAAGCGGAAAACCACAAAACTAACTTAGCAACAACATTGTCAATACTCTTTGAAACCCACAAGATACCTGCGTAAAGTCTTCTGAAAATGACACAGAATCAGTTCTATGAAACATTTTGAAAACCACAAAAAGAAAAAAAAAATACACGTTCATCATACTCATCACAGAATTGACACAGAAAACGGTATATAGGCCTATGTACCCTTCATTTCCTTCAGAATATATAACATCATCATATATACCAGACGGATCTTCATGATAAGACGGAGGAAAGGGGACACGGACAGATTAGTGAGATTTTACGCATAACTGGAAAAAAAAACATATTTAATCCGCTTAATGAACACTTGGTTTATGGAAGGAAATGGAAG